>NW_022987739.1:29679238-29748039 GCF_902827165.1 Trematomus bernacchii
GGCTCGGCCTCCGCCTCCTGTCCTCACAACTTTTATTAATCCCGGTACCGGACAATTGTTATTTGTTCTTACTCTGAACCAGTGGCGGCTGGTGAATTTTTTTCCACGGGGGGCTCTACCAAAATGCAAGCAAACTTATACACAAACTCAAAACATATGTCATATTACAACGCAGGGCTAGCTCAAAGGCACACAGCACATTTTAGTGCCTGTATTTGTCAACCTCCTTATTATGCTTACTGATCCCATCCTGTAGCCCTCATTGGACAGCTGTGTTTACTTTCCTAAACATGGCTAGTCGCATAGCATCATCCATGTGGACCCCAAGAAAGGGTCCGAGGCTGGAGGCTGGCAATCGGGGCTGCCCGAAAACAGTCCTAGCCATTCAGGCAACGAGCTCCTCAACCATGGCTTGTTGGCCACCGCCTTTTTGAGGGCAGCCTCTTTGGCCCCTCTAGCCGAGGCTCTCCTCCACTCACAATGAATACACTGAAGAGTGTACTTTAGCTCGTACAGCTCTAGGTCAAAAGAAAAAACAGCTGGGTCCATATTTGGTTCGGTCGTTCTGCCCGATTGCCGGCGGGGGCAATCGGGCTTAACAGGTTAAGGACCTTATGAATCTAATAAGGGCTATAAAAGTGTTCATACTAGGCAGTTTATTTGTATTATTTAGTTTCCCAAGCAGGAAACACGTGACTTATCAGTAACTTTAGACATCTTAAAACCATTTTTATCAATATTTTATCGTGGATTATACATTTAAAGGTGGGGTAGGTAAGTTTGAGAAACCGGCTCGAGATACACTTTTTGTTATATTCCATGGAATGCTCTTAACATCCCGATAGCAATGAATATCTTAAAGGTGGGGTAGGTAATTTTGGCGAAACCAGCTCGAGTGCGCTAAAATTTGAAAATACACAGCCGGAAAAAATCTGCCACTTCCTTACAGAGCCCCTCCTCCAACACACACGAACGCGCACATGACCAATGAGGGCACGAGATAAGTTTGTGCACAGATGGAAGGCTGACAGGCAGGTAGGCCATCCAGTTATTTTAGCCGGGCCGGCTAAAATGATTGGTCGTGCTTTTTACAGTACTACGGCTTCCACAGATGAATTTTTTTTATGGATTTTTTGTCAAAGCACTTAAGATATTCATTGCTATCGGGATGTTAAGAGCATTCCATGGAATATAACAAAAAGTGTATCTCGAGCCGGTTTCTCAAACTTACCAACCCCACCTTTAAGTGCTTTGACAAAAAATCCATACAAAAATGTAATCTGTGGAAGCCGTAATACTGTAAAAAGTACGACCAATCATTTTAGCCGGCCCTAACCCTAACCCTAACCCTAACCCAGACGGAAACAAAGACAACGAACACAAGACAGACTTATATACACACACAGGCAGGGACGTGCACAGACATTTGGAGGGGCTATTGCTCTAAACTAGAAAAAATATGAGGCCGGAGGGCTGTCCTTTGCTTTCAGCTGTCAGATTGTAAACAAAGTCACGTGACTGGGGGCAGATGACAGCGCTGACAAGGTGTGTTTTATCCTTATCGCAGCGAGACGCTACGGTCTACAAAACTATAAGTTTCAGTGCAGCGACACAGATCCTGAGAACCCCTTACGCAAAGAAAATATATTTCCCCATATATTAACTGTCAATATATTGCATTATTTTGTTTTCTGATTTACTGGTTAATTGAAAAGATTTAATAAAGGAAATCTTGCTGTTGGCTACACCAACTGATACTGATTAATAATCAACATGAAAAACATATTTATTCATATCTACAAAATATATTGAAGATATATAGAATAATATATTGTCTTAATATATTACAATATATTGATATATAGAATAATATATTGTGTTAATATATTGCAATATATGGGATAATACATCAGTAATTGCCGCTTTCCATAGATTGAGTAATATATGTAAATATATATAATATATTGGTTGTGTATATATGTGAACATACATTTACTATATATTAACATTTATATGGGGACATGTATGTACTCTTTATTCAGATTTATATGGGGACATGTATGTAGTATATATTCACAATTATATGGGGACATGTACTATATATATTCACAATTATATGGGGACATGTATGTACTATATATTCACAATTATATGGGGACATGTACTATATATATTCACAAATATATGGGGACATGTATGTACTATATATTCAGATTTATATGGGGACATGTACTATATATATTCAGATGTATATGGGGACATGTATGTAGTATATATTCACAATTATATGGGGACATGTACTATATATATTCACAATTATATGGGGACATGTATGCGCTATATATTCACAAATATATGGGGACATGTATGCACTATATATTCAGATTTATAAAAGACCATGTACGTACCATATATTCTGAACATGAGTGCAATATATGTTCACAATGAGGAGAAATGCATGTTCTGATAAAAAAAATCTTTCATTTCATTTCAAACCTTTATTTATGCAGGTGAATCCCATTGAGATCATTGATCTCTTTTTCAAGGGTGACCTGCTGCAAGTAGGTTCCACATGAATACATATAAACATAACAGAAAAACAAAAAAGGACATCATACAGCATATTTACAGTGACTACAGTTTACATAGCTAGTAACATTTACAGGTTCCAACAGTTTCCGATTGGATAATATCTATCCTTGCTTTAAAAACATTTAGTGGAACCAAATTGCTCAGACTGTTCCAAGTTAGCGGAGCTGCGCATCTAAAAGCTATCTTCCCTAAGACAGTGCTAGCAGTTGGCACATTTAATAAAACCACAGCATTCGATCTCAGGCAGTAGCCACTTACAATTCGCCGTGAGATCAGGGAGCAGATGTAGGATGGAAGTTTCCCTAACATGGCTTTGTATATAAAAATGTACCAGTGACTGAGCCTCCGTACAGTTAGTGAAGGCAAACCTGCCCTTGCATACAGGGTACAGTGATGGGTTAATGCTTTACAGTTTGTCACAAATCTCAGTGCACTGTGATAGGCGGCATCTAACTTGATCAGGTAATGGGCAGGTGCATTCATATAGATCAGATCACCATAGTCCAGTACAGGTAAAAAGGTCACAGTGACTAGCCTTTTTCTGGCCTCAAGCGAGAAACAGGACTTGTTCCTGTAAAAGAAACCTAGCCTAACCCTCCGTTTTTTAAGCGGGTTATTGACATGAAGTTTAAAAGTGAGACAATCATCAAGCCAGATACCAAGGTATTTGTAACAGGTAACCACTTCAAGTTTTATTCCTTGCGTAGTTACAATATCTAAAACAGGCTCTGGTGTCTTTTTAGCTTTTGAAAAGAGCATTACCTTGGTTTTATCAACATTTAATAGAAGCTTAAGCGCTGAGAGCTGAGTCTGAATAATGAGAAGCTTAATTTGTTTTTTTCTATCAATCTGTAACAGTTATCAAAATACTCATTAAAAGAAGGACAAGGAAAGAATAAAAGAAAAGGCCTATAAACAACACATTATGTAATGACTCAAGAACATTTTCATGTAATTATGTAATAAAACCCATATTTTGTAATAATCTGCTGCATTCTGTAACAGCCTGAACGCAATATAAAATACATTTCCCTGCATTTTGTAATAAATTATTACATTTTGCAATGGTTATTACAAAATGCGTGAGTTGCCTTTTTAAAAAACTGTAATATTCATTATGTAACCATAACCAAACTGTTGGCTAATGAATATGGTAACACTTGATCTAGTTTTGGCCAATGAAAGATATTCTAGTGAAATATTTTTAAATTATGAGTAAGGATGATTCATGGTTGAATAAATAAATAAACAGTTGTAATGTTATTGTTTGCAACTCATTTTGTAATAACCACAGCAATATGTAATAATATATTTCAAAATGTGGCGACATGTATTACATATTTGCATTGAACTTGTTTACTACATAATGGGCAAATTATTACAAAAGGAGGTGTTATTACATAATGAAGGGAAAATGTATTACATTTTGTATAGGTATAGTTAATAAATGATGCATTGTTATTTCATACAGGGCCAAAAAGAGCAGTCTGTTATCCTATTTAACAATCTTGTTTTTTGTTTCACCTGGTGACAACTTTAAACATGAGCTGATCACTCATTAAAACAAGGTCCGGAACAGGGCCAAAAAAACAGTCTTGTACCCTATTTAATCGTCCATCTTGTTTTTTTCGTGCCTTAACTCACAAATTCTTGTGTTAATGGATGTTCTTATATCTGATGTCTTGGTCCCTGGATGGTGGTTTACTACAGCATCTGTGGAACAGAACAATTACAAATAATTAGAAGTTCACAAAAGACAACAGGAATTATAACAATATCCATAATATCTATATTAAAGCATGGGCTGGCTTGGTGAATAATGTGGGAATACAAATAGTGGAGAATAGGCTTTGTACATTTTCGTCTGAGTGTGGCGCTACTGGTTGGTATATTTTATGGAATTTGGACCAAGCATCTACATCTGTAACAGTTCTGTTTAAAACTTTTTAAAATGTAATTGCATTCATCTTTAAAGGTGGGGTAGGTAAGTTTGAGAAACCGGCTCGAGATACACTTTTTGTTATATTCCATGGAATGCTCTTAACATCCCGATAGCAATGAATATCTTAAGTGCTTTGACAAAAAATCCATAACAAAATGTCATCTGTGGAAGCCGTGGTACTGTAAAAAGCACGACCAATCATTTTAGCCGGCCCGGCTAAAATAACTGGATGGCCTACCTGCCTGTCAGCCTTCCATCTGTGCACAAACTTATCTCGTGCCCTCATTGGTCATGTGCGCATTTGTGTGTGTTGGAGGAGGGGCTCTGTAAGGAAGTGGCAGATTTTTTACGGCTGTGTATTTTCAAATTCTAGCGATCTCGAGCTGGTTTCTCCAAAATTACCTACCCCACCTTTCTCTGCTCTGCTCGTCTACGATCGCCAAGCTCTCCTCCACCTCAGACCCTCACTGGAGTTTATATTGCTGCCCAAACCTACATCTGGCAACCATAAATCGTCCCCCCCCCCTCTACTGTCGGTTATTCCCACCTACCTGCGCCGATTGCCCTGCATCATGCCTCGCCGAAAGCGCTTTAGACGACGGGGAAAGCGTGGTGGTGCGCTGGTCCATCAAAAAGCACACCTGACGGCTTCTTCTGGGACTTATCCACGCCTCGGATGTCATGGCCCTCCCGCTGCACGCCATGTGAGGGATCGGTGGATTCGCCCTGTTTTTCCGGAGCTGCGGCCTCTGCTGGGCCCGCTAACAGCTCCACCTGCCCGAATGACTGCTCCCGGCCCACGCGGCGTTCAACACGCACATCTTCGTCAGCTGAGACGCACTACACCTTCGGCAATCCCGGAGCGAAAACTTTGCATGGCTTTGCTAAATGCTAGGTCGATAGCAAACAAAACGTTCCTGCTAAATGACTTCTTCACCTCTCGTGAACTGGATTTTATGTTTCTGACAGAGACCTGGGTCCACGCTGGTGAGTATACACCGTTCTCTGAACTTCTTCCTCCTGACTGTACATTCTTCAGCTCCCCCCGTGCTACCGGCCATGGTGGGGGCATAGCATCAGTGTCCATAAAAAAATGTCATCTGTGGAAGCCGTAATACTGTAAAAAGCACGACCAAGCATTTTAGCCGGCCCGGCTAAAATAACTGGATGGCCTACCTGCCTGTCAGCCTTCCATCTGTGCACAAACTTATCTCGTGCCCTCATTGGTCATGTGCGCGTTTGTGTGTGTTGGAGGAGGGGCTCTGTAAGGAAGTGGCAGATTTGTTCCGGTTGTGTATTTTCCAATTCTAGCGATCTCGAGCTGGTTTCTCCAAAATTACCTACCCCACCTTTAAATTGAAGCTGTGGTGTTTCTGCTACTGATCCTACACCTCAACACTGTATCGATGTTTAAACCAGTAATATACAAACAGGAAAATGCATTTACATTTTTTGATAAGGTCAAAAGGAAGTGACCTGCGCGCCTCAGCCTCCGCCTCTGCCTTCACTTCCACCTCCATCTTCACCTCCGTCTCATTTGCTCAGCTGGATTCTGATTGGTCTGCCGGCTCTGATGTTCCTGTACAGCTGTCTGATCACCGCTTTCTTCATCAGACTGACGGTACCTGTCTCTCTGACCGTCTTTCTGTCATAATCCTGGGGTTGATTGTGTTTCCTGTTTTATTTTTAAATGTATTTTCTCCTATCTTGTTTCACTTCCTGTCTCTGTGTTTTCCCGCCTTGCCAAGCTGTGACAGACGCAAATTGAGATGATTTCCCACATTTGATTGACAGGCAAGAGAGGGCTTTCACCTTGTATCAGATGTTAATCAATCAATCTGTCATCATTGTCGTTGCCTGCATTACGCCTTACTGGCACAAAAATGCTACCGGCAGAGTATGATGCAAACTTTGACAAAGAAAAGGAGGTACAGCTACAAAAAGTCTGGGAAAAGGTGGAGGGTAATTCCCAGAGAGTTTTTTGTGACATTTGCTAGAGTTTCTAGCATCGAGGTGAATACTACTTGAAGTGTAAAGACTAAATGCACGACCTAATGCATACGCTCATGGTTTATTTCTTAAGATATATGAAGATTATATTGAATAGTAGGGAATCAGGCAGGTACAAAACAACACCACATATCCGGACCCAGACAGAAAGAAAGACAACGAACACAAGACAGACTTATATACACACACAGGACTAATCACAAAGACAAGACACAGCTGTGGAGGACAGGCAGAAACACAAGAGCAGGTGAAAAGAATCAGACCATCAGACAGGCGGGAAAACACAGAGACAGGGCAATAAATGATTTACTATATCCACATTATCAATACTAATGCCTCCCAAATGTTGGCAAAATAAGCAATGGTCTATAAAACTATAAGTTTCAGTGCAGCGACACAGATCCTGAGAACACCACATACGTATACGAGGAAAGCTCCTCGGCCGTGTTCACCTGTGGACATCTACTGTGGGTAGCCATCGTTCTTCATCTTCGGCCTCATCATGTAATGAGGGGGTGTTTTTAATGCCGCTGTTATCATAATTGCAAATATTTCTATTGTAAATGAGTGGAAAAGTCCTGCAACAACTGCAGATAAACAGCAGGGTGAGACAGAGACTGTCTATGCTTGTATTATGTATGCAATGTTGCACCATGATGTTATAGATTTGATTGGATATGTATATATATATATTGTAATTTATTATGAATTTTAAACTTTTTTTCTATCAATGCAACATTTTCTTACAAACTAAAAGTAAAAAATATTTTATATTTAGACATTATATGAATGTAAGTGTGTTGATACAGAACTATGCTATACAGAGAATACATGCATGTACAGTATATTTCTAGTTCCTATTTCGAAAAAAGTGAAGATTTATAACAATAAAATCTAAAATTAAGGTTTATAGAGGTTATGTTATGTATTCTAAAAGGTATAATGGGCCTACTGCAAATCCTCAAACACAATTATTCTTATAGAAATCTGGTAATGAGTTTTTCCCTCACTGTCTGCAGCAGGAATGAATCTCATTGAACTGAAACACAGATCACTCTTCTCATGCTCACAGTGAATATGAGAGACAAGTAGGCTGACAAAAAAAACAAAGCAACCGGTGTCTGACGGTCTGTGAACTGCAGGCATTGCAAACATGTTAGTGAGGGTGTGGGAATGCCTGAAAAGAAACAAAAGCATCTCAAGTCATTTGTTTGAACGTTCCAGCTGTCAAACTTAAATATACTGATGTAAATATAGCAGGTTCACGAGCATGACTGTTCCTTAGTCTACTTGTTTGTGCTCAGTTTTCACCGTCTTTTCTAAAGTACTCTATCATCTGAAGCACTTTGACATAAACAACTCAAGGTCATACCTACATCCATAACCTACATCTTGACTATCAAGTGCATCTCTAAAATGTCTTTTGCATTCATGTCAACTGTGATGCTAGAGTGACTCGTGACTCCAAACTTGATAGAGCATTAATCACAGAAGTTGTGATGAATGCTTGTTTAAATATATATATATATATATTTGTATATATATATATATATATTTGTATGTATAAAGTATGACATAAGCTCATAACGGTGTAAACAATGTTGTATGTTGGAAATGTGGATATGTTACAGTGTTCAAACACATTACATTATGCATTGATTCCGATGTACAGAATTTTAAATATTGTGTCACTATTTACTACCTTTAAACTGTTGTAAAAAATAAGCCACTTTTAATTGTATTGGATTTATTGAGCAGTCAATATAATGCAATGACTTGGGACAGCAAATGTTGCTCCCTAGCTAGCTATCTTGCATCAATCCTGTGTAGGGCACAGCATCCATGTGCGATTTGAGACAACGCTACCTGGTTGAAATTCACGCAATGTGCAAGTGTTTACATTATTTAACAAGACAGCGTTCAAAGGGAAGCATTTGAATTGAGACACAGCAAGGGACTCGCACCAACATGCACGAGTGGCCGGAGCAGGTGCAAAACAAATCACAAAGAAGCTCAGATTTTAACAAACACAGAGGGGGTGTTATCTAAATATTTGCTGCGGGCTAATGCACTTTCAACTTTTTGAATGAATTGCAACTGCATAAAAAGTAAAATTCATAAGTTTGTCTTTTCAGTGGAAGATGCAACTTCCATCATGGGATGATAGGTTAACTATTTTCATCTCCTCACAGAGTTTGCATCATGTGTTGATGTTTGGATCTTACATAATATGTTTGCTTTGGAGCATGGATGATGTCCTTCACACCTCTGATTGGGAGGATCCCTCTGAGATGAGAGTTTGAGATCATCTGACATGAACACAAGAAGGTGTGAATTCTTAATGAGAGCATTGCATAAGAGAGCAATAACTATGTGCTGATGTTTGTTGTGTAAAGTTCCTGACAGTCTAATGGGCTTCATTAGTCAGGTAGAAAGGTGTGTGTGTGTGTGTGTGTGTGTGTGTGTGTGTGTGTGTGTGTGTGTGTGTGTGTGTGTGTGTGTGTGTGTGTGTTAATTAATGTAAAAGCTAAAGGAATGGAGAAAAAACATATTGTAAGATGCACATATTTATCATTTTACCATCATTTGTGAATTCCATGTGAAAAGTTAGGAATTCCTTGTCTCACCACACCGAGGCCTCTGACACCCTTTCATTAATCATTACATTACATTACATTTAGCTGAGGCTTTTATCCAAAGCGACTTACAATAAGTGCATTCGACCAAGAAGATACAAACTTGAAGAAAACAGAATCATATAAGTACATCAGGTTTCATAGAGCCAAAACATTTCAAGTGCTACTCAACTGGCTTTAGATAAGCCAGTCCTTTATTAGTATATAAGTGCTTTGTTAGTAAATAAGTGCTTTGTTAGTCATTTTATTTCTCGAAGTGGAGTCGAAAGAGATGAGTTTTCAGTCTGCGCCGGAAGATCTGTAGGCTTTCTGCTGTCCTGATGTCAATGGGGAGCTCATTCCACCATTTTGGAGCCAGGATAGCAAACCAACGTGTTTTTGGGTCCCCCTCGCAGTGCGGGTGCAGCGAGCCGTTTGGCTGATGCAGAGCAGAGTGCACGTGCTGGGGTGTATGGTTTAACCATGTCCTGGATGTAGGAAGGGCCAGATCCATTCACAGCATGGTACGCAAGTACCAGTGTCTTGAAGTGGATTCTAGCAGTTACTGGAAGCCAGTGAAGGGAGCGGAGGAGCGGTGTGGTGTGGGAGAATGTAGGAAGGTTGAAGACCAGACGATCCGCTGCATTCTGGATGAGCTGCAGAGGTCGGATGGCACATGCAGGTAGACCAGCCAGTAGGGAGTTGCAGTAGTCTAGGCGTGAGATGACGAGAGCCTGGACCAGAAGTTGCGTCGCTTTCTGGGTCAGGAGGGGACGGCCCCGTTCGTCGAGGAGGAAGACGACGACACCTCGTTGTCTGATGCTTCCGTGGCCGGCCTCCAGGAGGGTCCACAGCACAGGTCTGTGCGGCAGGACTTCCCGGCGGTGATAACTATGGCGGCGGAGCGTGCAGGTTTGCCGCTCCCCCCACCACTGCCACCGAGGCCGGTGAGCCGCCTCCGTCAGGGCTTTTACGGCCCGGCTCCAGTGGCATAATGGGCGGGAATTCTAAGGGTGCAGGGCCGCTCGGACACGGAGTGTCCCGGTGTGCCCCCCCTTGATGAGAGCCTGGCGGCCCATCTGCTTCCGCAGGCAGCCGGGTGGGCAGAGGGGAGGAAACCTCTGCCCCCGCTGCCGCGTGACCGTGAAATCCTGGAATATCTGGACAAGATGTTCAGGCACCGTCCTCCAGAAGCTGACTGGCGGTGGGAGGAAGCGTCCCAAAGCACAGAAAGTATTTGCGTTTTGCCTTCCAGGGTGTAGCCTACGAGTACAACAGACTACCGTTCGGCTACTCCCTATCCTCACGCACGTTCAGCTTGGCATGAGGGTGTTCTTTTATCTAGACGACCTCATAGTCAGGGAATGGGCAATGTTTCACACAGCCCAATTGTTCCTACACCTAACCAAGTTAGGTTTTGCGGTCAATTGGAAGAAGAGCTCCCCCATACCTCACCAGCAGGTGCAGTATCTGGGGATGTTGCTCGATGCAGGCAGCCTACGCGCCACCCTGTCAGAGAGCAGACAGGCATCCTTGCTTCGTGCAGTTTGCAGACTGCGACAGGGGGTAACGGTGACAACGCTGACAATTATGCAGACTCTGGGTCTCAGGGCAGCTGCTCACTTTGTGGTACCGCTGGGCTTGCTGCATATGCGCCGCCTGCAGAGGTGGTTTGCCGGCCTTCGTTTAGATCCCAAGAGGCACAAACGACGCCTGGTGACCATCCCTCCCTCAGGTCCCCAGAGCACCTACGGAGGGGAACTCCACTGGGGCGAGTAACCTCCTATGTCACGGTGTTCACGGACGCATCCGTGACAGGTTGGGGGGGGAACTGCCTAGGAAGAGCTATAGGGGGTCGCTGGTCTCTAACGGAGACACGGCATAGCAGCCTTCTAGAGCTGCGGGCAGTGGTGTTAGTCCTCCAGCATTTCAAACCCTTAATACAGGGCAAACATGTGCTGGTGAGGAGCAACAACAGCCCCACAGTGGCATACATCAACAGGCAGGGCGGAGTCCGCTCTGCCGCCTTGTTGACCACAGCGGGGAATAATAATAATAATAATAATAATAATAATAATAATAAATGGAATTTATAAAGCGCCTTTCACGGGACCCAAGGTCGCTGTACATGGTGGATAGACAAAACAAAACAGACAATGAGGAGCGAACAAAACAAGAACAAAATAAAATAAAATAAAGGAAGCCAGGGGACCAGGAAAGGACTAGGGTCCGAAGGCCATGGTGAACAGGTGCGTTTTTAGTGAGGATTTGAAGATGTCCAGTGAGGCAGCGTTCCAGATCTCAGGAGGAAGTGCATTCCAGAGGGTGGGGGCCGCAACACTGAACGCCCTGTCACCCACAGTACGAAGGCGAGAGCGGGGGATGGAGAGCAGGCCCGTGTCTGAGGACCGCAGACTCCGAGAAGGGTTGTAGGGATGTAGGAGGTCTGTTAAGTACTGGGGGGCGAGGGTATGGAGGGACTTGTACGTGAGGAGGAGTGTTTTATAGTGAATCCGGGACTTGACCGGCAGCCAGTGGAGGTGGATGAGGGTGGGGGTGATGAGGGTGGGGGTGATATGTTGCCATGGCTTAGTGCGGGTGAGAAGCCTGGCGGCAGAGTTCTGGACATATTGGAGCCTGGCCAGGGTTTTGCTGGGAACCCCGGACAGGACTCCATTGCAGTAGTCCAGACGGGATGTGATGAAGGCGTGTATGAGTGTTTCTGCCACAGAGTCAGAGAGTGAGGGGCGGAGTCTGGCAATGTTTTTGAGATGGTAGAAGGCGGATTTGGTAATGGATTTGATATGCGCCTGGAAAGAGAGGGTGGAGTCCAGGATGACTCCCAGGTTGCGGGGAACCTGTGGTTGTGGGCTTCAGAGATTGTGTTATCTCTGAGGGCCCTCCACATCCCGGGACTGGAGAACAGGGGGGCCGACCCCATGTCAAGAGGCGGGCCCCTGCCAGGCGAGTGGGTGCTTCACCCGGAGGTGGTGAAGCAAATCTGGGCCCAGTTATGGCCATGGCCAAGAAAGCTGCTCCACGCCTTTTCACCGGTACGCCTCATTCTCCCCCTCCTGGAGAGGGTGAGACGAGAGCGTCTGCCAGTCATCCTAGTGGCCCCAGATCGCCGCTTGGCGCCGTGGATCGCAGAGGTGACACAGATGATGGTGGGCCAGCCCTAGGCGATTCCTCAGTTCTGGGGGACGATGTCTCAGGAGGCAGGTGCAATAGGGGCGTTACCCACTCTGGGCCAACCTCTCCAGGCTTGGCTCCTGAGAGGGACAGGCTGAGACAGGGGGGACTGTCTGACAAGGTTATTCAGACTATCCAGGCAGCTAGAGCGGGATCCACCACAGCCTGTTACAGGCCAAAGTGGCTGGGATTCCAGCGATGGTGTGAGGAGCGGAGAATGGAGCCCCTATCTTGTACATTGGGCTCTATTCTGTCCTACTTACAGTTACTGGTGGACAGGGGGCTTGCTCATTCCACAATTAAAGTATATGCAGCAGCCATCTCGTCCTGCCATGAGGGATTTGGCGGCAGGTCAGCCTTCAGTCAGCCGCTTATGTCGCGGTTTTTGCAGGGGGTCAGGAGGCAGCGCCCAGAAGTGCACGCCTCCGCCCCGCAGTGGGACCTGCCGTTGGTGCTCGAGGCTCTGGTCACAGAACCATTTGAGCCGGTATCTGACCCCCCGGACATAGTGCACTTATGTGTTCCAATGCTCCTTAGGGACCCGGGAAACATGGTGCACAGTGAGCCCCATACAGGCAGGGAGAGCCCTCCTCACTGTTTTCCAGGCACACTATTCACGAGGTAAGCGTGTCTGAGTATGCCCTACCAGCCAGGTAAACTGAGGCCCCCACTTCTCCCCGGTCACAACCGGAGGAGAGGAGGCTCGATGTTGGCTCGATGTTGTTGGACGACAGGCCGTTTAGGCATCAGGGCTCCACCCACTGTACCCATAGAGTCCAGTAGAGGGCGGAGCCTGTGTGGGATATAACGTTGGGTTACGTATTGTAACCCTAGTTATATAAGCACAGGTGGAGCCCTCTACTCGGGGCCCTGTCTGTCCTATGCTGCTCGCTGTGTGTATGGTAAGATGCACATATTTACCATAAGCTGTGAATTCCCTGTGAAAGTTAGGAAGTCCTTGTCTCACCACACCGAGGCCTCTGACACCCTTTTATTAATCCTTTCAGTAAATGGTTTTACTATGTACAGGAAGTATAAGGATGCTTCTAACAAAGGGGGACAGCTAAGCACCACAGCAAGATGTTCAATACAATTGGTCAGATCTTCCTTTGAGTACCTTGGCATAAGCTTTTCCTGGGTGGTTGAGCAACATGATACCTTGATATAAAAGAGGAGTTAGCCCTTGACCATCACTCAAGATTGAAGAGACATGTCTGCCAGAAACCTGAACAATGTCTAACGCAGTGGTTCTCAACTGGTCAGGCCTCGGGACCCACTTTTTCCTTTGTCAATAAATCGCGACTCGAAATTTGAACCACTCAAATCTATTCATCAAAAAATTGTGCTGTAATATATACGCTTTTGAGCATATAATATTAAAGTGAAGTACAGTGCATATATCCCTTATATCCCTTCACAGAACTAAAGAATGCTTTTACATAAGGTTTAATGAGATGATGGAATCAAAGCTGAACTGTATAACATAAAAAGGCACACATGCTGAAAACCCAACCGCAGAAGGGGGGTCTGGGGGGATTGTCCCCCAGGAGATTTTTAGACATACTAACATATAAACCACGCATTCTGGTACACTCTGAGAAGAAAATAAATAAATCTATTACTACCCGACATATTAATAATATTTTATGCCATTGTTTCTTTTTCACTTTGTTCTGACAGCTGAGCTTGTCTGTGTGAATTACTTTAAATTGTGGGTAAGGGTAGATAGCTCAATCTTGATTCTGATTGGCCAGAAGACTCGAAAAAACATCAGCAAAGATGTTTTATTGAGAAGATGATCACTACGTGATCAGTTGTGGTTATTTAACATCTTGCCAAGTACAACTGTTGAAAAATTAGCCTGCTGGCTAATACTAGCTCATTTACAGCAATGTGGATTCATGTAGGGTTAGGGTTAGGGTTAGGGTTAGGGGTTAGGGTTAGTCTTTTAAATAAATGAACAAACAAACAAACGTGACAGAAGTTTTCAAAACCGTTTATGGTCTCCTGTACTTCCAGTCCAACGCCTAATGCATGCGTTAGAAAATCGGGCCTTCAAAATAAAAACATTTACATTTTCCAACTTTTTTTTTTCTTCACTTACACATCTGCGATCCACTTTTGGGTCGCGACCCACCAGTTGAGAACCACTGGTCTAGAGCCTTTAATATTGCTGGGCAAATCTCATCCATACCTGGCGTATGAGCTGGACTAGTCAGGGTATAAAGTGCCTTTAGCAGCTCTCTACCCAGAACTTTGGAAAAAAAAAGTTGGAAAATGTAAATGTTTTTATTTTGAAGGCCCGATTTTCTAACGCATGCATTAGGCGTTAACAGATTTGTTAAAGCTTCCCTATAATCTTCCAACTTTTCATTATCCATCGACAACATTTTGGATGTGTCTGGGAGCCCTTCAAAGTGCCTGACAGTATCAGGATATCAGCAGCTCTCCTCCTGAGCTGAACACTCTGAAACCCTGTGTCCCTTTCCTGAGTCATCTGGGGGCTGCCAGAACTTTCTTGAGGCAAACAAACAGTCAATCTCATTGGCCTTCCCAATCTCTTGCCTTTATGTCGTTTTTGTTTCAAAATAACCCTGGAACCACTAGGCCCAAAAGGCTAAATGACCTAATCCATTGTCTAGAAGCAAGTTGGCTTCATTGATCCTTTGACCATAACTCTGAGGAGCCACTCCCACAATGTAACTTATCAGCATGGCCCACTTGGTTTCAATACTTCACGAAAAATGTTAATCTTTTAAGATTCTTTACACTGTAAAACCACTCTTGATGAGAAGGAACAAGTGGCCACCATAATCAAATAAGATGATGTCAATGCCAGGAATTACGAAAAAAACAAGTTGCATGGAAGTGATGAAGACTGAGATGAAGATGACTGCAGAAAACAATGTAGAGCTTAGGGATTTCAGTCTTAGCTAGAGAGAAAGTAATAGTAGGGGCAAGACAGATGAGAAGAGATATATCAGCTGCATAACGGAGAGCTTTGCCAGAACACAGCAGCTTCTCAACACGTCTCTCTACAGATGGAGACTTCCCAAATGGATGAACTCTGCTTTCCACAACTCTTCAACAAATCCTGCAGGAAACCTACGCCAGCTCAGTCAGAAGTCCTGCTCGCTTACATCCTGCTGTCCTTCATCGCTCTGGTCACTGCAGCTCTCAACCTGCTGGTCATCATCTCTATCTCCCACTTCAGGCACAGACACACTTTCAGCTTAAGCTTGTATATGTTCATGATTGAAAAGTAACAGGATTTAGCCATGCATTCCTTTTAATTAATGTTTCAGATAATAGTTGTTCTGTTTTAAATTATAACATATTCAAACCTGACGTTGTGTGATAAAATAGTTCAAGCAAGCACTGCTCAACAAATGCATGTCCATGTCTTTTTTTGTGTTTTAGTGCTGTTTGTTGTTAGAAGCTATCATTGATAATTGTATTTATGGTGAAATTCTTCCTTTCCAGGCAGCTCCACACCCCCACTAACCTCCTCATCCTCTCCCTGGCTGTCTCAGACTTCCTTTTGGGCCTCATTGTGATGCCTGTTAAAATCATTTCAACAGAGGCTTGCTGGTACTTGGGTGACCTATTGTGTGCTCTGTATACTATAGTTCCTTTTATCATTACCTCTTCTACGGTTGGAAACATGGTGCTCATATCCATTGATCGTTATTTTGCTATTTGTGACCCTCTACATTACACCATCAGAGTAACTCTGAACAGAACACAAATCTGCATCTGTCTTTGTTGGATTTGCTCTGTTATCTATAATTGTCTCATTTTAAAGGACTTTCTGAGACAACCTGATTCACATAATTCTTGCCATGGAGAGTGTGTAATTGTCCTTATCAATATCACAGGAGCTGTTGACTTAGTTGTTACCTTTATTTCCCCCATTACTGTTATCATAGTTCTGTATATGAGAGTGTTTGTGGTGGCTGTGTCTCAGGCTCGAGCCATGCGATCTCATGTTGTCGCTGTCACTATGCAACTTTCAGTTGGTGCAACTGTTAAGAAATCTGAGGTGAAAGCAGCCAGGACTCTTGGTGTTGTTGTCCTTGTGTTTCTGATGTGTGTTTTTCCATGTTACACTCCATACCTTATAGGTGAGGATATTGAAATTAGTAGTTCAACCTCAACCATTCTACTCTGGTTGCTGCATTTTAACTCTTGTCTGAACCCATTGATTTATGCCTCGTTATACCCCTGGTTTAGAAAATCTATCAAGCTCATTGTTACCCTTAAAATACTTAAGTCTTGCTCGTGTGATTCTAAAATACTGTAATGACCGGCTGGGTTTGAGATATATTCTAAAAAACCTCTGTTCAGATGGACATATTTTTTGCTATTGTTGCTGAGTCAGAATGCAATGTGTAATGGCTGAAGAAAGATTAGACATTATTTAATGTAGTAAAATATA
The DNA here is from genome assembly GCF_902827165.1 of Trematomus bernacchii. NCBI lineage: Eukaryota > Metazoa > Chordata > Actinopteri > Perciformes > Nototheniidae > Trematomus > Trematomus bernacchii. The sequence continues at coordinate 29,696,028 of NW_022987739.1, forward strand.
TGTAACTAAAAGATATTAAATAATTGAATACAAAATAAAACTTGAAAATATTACATTGTGTGGAAGAAGTAGTATTTTTTTAACTGTGTTGACTTCAGTTTGACCAGTATTCTGGTAATGATATGTTCAATTGTTAATTTTGTAGACAATATGCATTACAGACTGATTGAGTATGTCGTTGGCAGAAGGTGAGTGTGCAACTTCAAAGAAAAAGACAGAGCTGTCGCGTGTGTGTTTGTGTGTGTGTGTGTGTGTGTGAGAGAGAGAGAGCGAGAGAGAGAAAAAGGAGAGAAGGTTTTACTGACACATAACAGACTGACGATACAATATAACAAGAACAAAAATAAATCTTGTTGAGTGCTAACACATGTTTATTTTACCATTGCCCGTGATCATTTACATGTACTGTCTGTTGCAATAATGAGGGATTCAAATGTAGAAAAACATTCATAATATTTAGGCTGACAATAAGAATTAAAGCTTCAATCAGCGATGATCGGGACCTCGCTAGGGCTGCTCGATTAAGGCAAAAATCATAATCACGATTATTTTGGTCAATATTGATATCACGATTATTAAATACGATTATTCATTGACTTTTAAAACATCAATTTATTGAACTTTAAAAAATAAAAATAATATTTTGAACATTATCTTTTTAACAGTTGATTACCCTGAACCTTAAGAATAATTCAACTGAAAAACCATTACAAATATAAATAAAATAAATTATACATTTATATCTACATTTAAATAAATAATATAAAATTAATAAATACCAATAAAGAAGATCAACAAATATTTTGGAGCGCACTTCCACAAACTACTGAACATAATAATTATAATAAATAAAAATGTATTAGATTATTGGCAAAGTATTCAGCTGAAGCCACATCTTTTTCCACTTCCCCAAGGCCTTTGTCATAAAGGGCAGGCCAGGGTTCGAGTTATGCGGGGTCATAAGGAGGGTCTGAGCTCCCATGAACTCATACATACAGGGAAATCATACATCTGTGGGGTCGCTAATACATTACCAACAACCATTAATTTAATCACAAATAATGCATGTGTCAATGTAATGAGTATTATTTACGTTAACGAGGTAAATAGGCTAAAATAAAAACATGTTTTCCAAAAGAACTACGCATCGTATTCTCTCTTGAATGACAATATGCCTGCACTTCACCTCCAAGGTGCGCAATCAATTATTGGCAATCTATGCCTGTGAGCGTGCTGCGCGAGCCGAGATGATGTGTTATGGGGTGTGCGTAGTTGAACCTTTCCATATTTAAGTTTGTAGCAAGTAGAGGGCTGCTTCTGCGTGTGTGTGTGTGTGTGTGTGTGTGTGTGTGTGTGTGTGTGTGTGTGTGTGAATGTAAAAGCTAAAGGAATGTAGAAAAAACATATTGTAAGATGCACATATTTACCATAATTTGTGAATTCCATGTGAAAAGTTAGGAATTCCTTGTCTCACCACACTGAGGCCTCTGACACCCTTTCATTAATCATTACATTACATTACATTACTTTTAGCTGACGCTTTTATCCAAAGCGACTTACAATAAGTGCATTCCACCAAGAAGATACAAACTTGAAGAAAACAGAATCATATAAGTACATCAGGTTTCAGAGAGCCAACACATTTCAAGTGCTACTCAACAGGCTTTAGATAAGCCAGTCCTTTATTAGTATATAAGTGCTTTGTTAGGAATTTTATTTCTCGAAGTGGAGTCGAAAGAGATGAGTTTTCAGTCTGCGCCGGAAGATGTGTAAGCTTTCTGCTGGCCTGATGTCAATGGGGAGCTCATTCCACCATTTTGGAGCCAGGATAGAAAACCGACGTGTTTTTGCTGATGGGAACTTGGGTCCCCCTCGCAGTGCGGGTGCAGCGAGCCGTTTGGCTGATGCAGAGCAGAGTGCACGTGCTGGGGTGTATGGTTTAACCATGTCCTGGATGTAGGAAGGGCCAGATCCATTCACAGCATGGTACGCTAGTACCAGTGTCTTGAAGTGGATTCTAGCAGTTACTGGAAGCCAGTGAAGTGAGCGGAGGAGCGGTGTGGTGTGGGAGAATGTAGGAAGGTTGAAGACCAGACGATCCGCTGCATTCTGGATGAGCTGCAGAGGTCGGATGGCACATGCAGTTAGACCAGCCAGGAGGGAGTTGCAGTAGTCAACGCGTAAGATGACCCGAGCCTGGACTAGTAGTTGCGTCGCTTTCTGGGTCAGGAGGGGACGTATCCTCCTGATGTTGTAAAGAGTGTATCTGCAGCAGCGGGTTGTAGCAGCGATGTTTGCAGTGAAGGACAGGTTGTTATTTAGGGTCACACCCAGATTCCTTGCAGTCTGAGTCGGGGAAACAACAGAGGGGCCGATGTTGATTGACCTCGAGGTGGTGGAGATGGAGGAGCAGGATGTCGGTGTGCCCTTCGTGTTCGCCATGCCAGCGGGCCGGGTGGCCCAGTTCGTCGAGGAGGAAGACGACGATGACACCTCGTTGTCTGATGCTTCCGTGGCCGGCCTCCAGGAGGGTCCACAGCACAGGTCTGTGCGGCAGGACTTCCCGGCGGTGATGACTATGGCGGCGGAGCGTGCAGGCTTGCCGCTCCCCCCACCACTGCCACCGAGGCCGGTGAGCCGCCTCCGTCAGGGCTTTTACGGCCCGGGTCCAGTGGCAACATGGGAATTCTAAGGGTGCAGGGCCTCTCGCACACGGAGTGTCCCGGTGTGCCCCCCCTTGATGAGAGCCTGGCGGCCCATCTGCTTCCGCAGGCAGCCGGGTGGGCAGAGGGGAGGAAGCCTCTGCCCCCGTTGCCGCGTGACCGTGAAATCCTGGAATATCTGGATAAGATGTTCAGGCTCTGGACGCAGATGGCAGCAGCGACCAATAATCTTGGCGTGTTGGGTGTCTCACTGATCACCCCTCAGCAGGACATCCCCGCCTCCCCGCCTCCGGACGGGAGCGATTATTTGGACTGCTGCGTGGGCCAGACGGTAGATGGGCCAGACGGTATGGCTACCGCAGCTGGACGTGTGATGTCCCTGGCCACAGTGGTGTCGCGTCACGTGTGGCTGGGTCTGACCGCACTGTCCAAGAAAGACCGGGATGATCTCCTTGGGGCCCCCCTATCCACGGAAGGGCTCTTCGGGTCGATCACCTCGGTCACCTAGCGCTTCAGTCGCTTGGAGGAAGAGAGGGTGCAGCTCAGCCGCATGCTGCCGCTGGCTCGTCCTCAGGCTCTTCCTCGGGGGGGAGAGCGCTCGGCGGTGGTAAGACGGAGAGAGAGGCGCCGGTATAGAGCCCCCGGGGCTCCCGTTGCTCCCTCTGCCTCCGCGGTTCGTCCCGGAGAACCGGCTCAATAACGGCACTCGCGGGGACGGGCTGACCGACCCCGACAGGCTCCCGTTCCGGCTCTGCCTCGGCAAAGGGCTTCAGGGTGGGGTGCACCGTCCTCCTGAAGCTGACTGATCCCAGTCTAAGTGTAATTTCTCTCCACAAATCCACACTTCCACATAATGTTAACCGTACAGATTCCCCACTCGCTGCCCCAGTTGTAACTCCAGTAAAGGAAGCAGCTAGTGGGCATGCGCATGTGAGAGTGATAAACCGCGCTATGTGGGTACAGGGACATTATGGCCGGCGTAGCAGGGTTAGGAGACACACAAGGCTGAGTGTAAAAACTCCGCTTGATGCATTTCACCGTTTGGGTGAATGCATCATGGCGGAGAGCGCGCTTCAAAGACCTCAGTAGAGAATCGGCCCTTTCTGTGTCGATCCTCCATGGGCAGAACTTCCCTTCACGGGGAGTTTTGCGGCGGAACGGGTCACCAGAGAGTACCACAGCTTTATAGCTGGGGCCCCGCAGCTGATTGGACATCCCCTAACACAACGTTATGGGGAATGGAAGCACAGCTGTGTATTAACGGAGTGGATGGACAGGCATAAAAGAGGCAAATCTATCATCCCGAGGGGAGATAGGTTCCCTCTCGGCAGAGATTCAGGCCCTGTTGCAAAAACAGGCAGTGTCTGTTGTGCGCTCTCAAGACAGAGATGAAGGGCACTATTCCCTGTACTTCCTGGTTCCCAAGAAGACAGGAGAATTCAGGCCCATTCTGGATCTTCGCAGCCTGAATCTCCACATTGCACGCAGAAAGTTCCATATGTTAACTGTAAAAATGTTGATGGGACTGGTGCAGCCAGGCGATTGGTTCACGACCATCAACCTGAAGGACGCTTACTTTCATGTCAGCATTGCTCCAAAGCACAGAAAGTATTTGCGTTTTGCCTTCCAGGATGTAGCCTACGAGTACAACAGACTACCGTTCGGCTACTCCCTATCCCCAAGCACGTTCAGCAAATGTGTGGCCACAGCGCTTCAGCCGATGCGCGACCGTGGCATGAGGGTTTTCTTTTATCTAGACCAGTGGTTCCCAAACTTTTTGTGCCCAAGGCACACCAAAGGACAAGTAAAAATCTCAAGGCACACCTATTGTGCGAAATAGCCCTTATAACACGTGTTATCACTCATATCATGTAAAATATCTGTAAATGTGCATAATTATTTACTAATGCCAAATAAAATGTGACAAAGACAACTATATTACTCATGAAATATTTATTAACGACATTTTTCAGAAATGTATTTGAAACTTTATCAAATTAGGCTTCATCAAAGCACAGGGATGAAACGTATACCAATATGATCTGTGGACTCTCAGGGCTCGACATTATAAATGGCCCGCTGGCCCGGAAGCATTATTTAGACACCGCGGCCAGCATAACGTACTTTCAACTCGCCCCACAGCTGTTTGCTGCGGAGCGCAGCGCGAGCAGTCTCCCGTGAGCGGGAGCGCACTCCTTCACTACAGACTAGGCTTGTTTGAGACGAGCTGCGGCTCGCCTCGAAAGTAGACGAGAATAGCCGATCGCAGCCGGGGGAGGTCTCAAAAAACTCGCCTGAAGTCGGACAGCTCGGAGTCGGCTTCTTCTTCTTCTTCTTCTTCTTCTTCTTCTCTCGGTTTTTTGGCGGATTTCAAACAACTTTAAGGTGCATACCGCCACCTCCGGAGTCGGCTTGACTCGGTTTGCATTTATAAATGCACAGGGCATCTATTGCACGTCTGTCCGTCCTGGGAGAGGGATCCCTCCTCTGTTGCTCTCCCTGAGGTTTCTCCCATTTCCCCTTTAAACTGTGGGTTTTTCTCTGGAAGTGTTTCCTTGTATGATGTGAAACGTAAGGACAGAGGGTGTCGTATTGTCATACTGATATTCTGTACAAACTGTGAAGTCCACTGAGACAAATGTAACATTTGTGATATTGGGCTATATAAATAAACATTGATTGATTGATTGATTTATAAAGAATGGACAAATGTGTTTAATCGTTAATGTCAGATATGTACTAAGTAAATACATTTGTTCCTGCTCAAGATTAGATTCAACTGTATTGTTATTGCACAGATTACAGGTACTGAGACAACAAAATGCAGTTTAGCTTCTAACCAGGAGTGCAGAAAGCAGTAAAGTGAAAAGTAATGTACACAATCTACAGAATAAAATATAGAATGAATTGAATGATGAATAAACAGTGAGGGGTATGAATACACTATATACACAGTAGCCTAGCCTAGTATTAACAGTGTGTTGTATGAATATGCTAAGATATATAAAGTATGACAACGGTAAGCAGTGCAAGTATAGTATACAAATATATAGATATTAATTTAATGATGATAAACATTGTGGAACAATGATGAAAAATGTGAATGGAAGTGGCGACGTAAAACTGACACAAAACAACAACACACTTTTGCCGAGCCAATGGAGAGTTTCATCACCAGCACGGGGTAAAACCCACCAATGAGCGCTCAGCTCGAGATACCAGCAAGTCGTTTCCCATCAAGCATTTCGCTTCCGCAGCCCGTGGAGAGAAACTGCGCCGCCTCGCCGCGCCTCGCTCTCAAGTCTGCGGGCGTCTTTGTCCCGCGAGATTTCAACGTCTCATGTAGGCGAGCCTCCAGAGCAAGTCGGACAAAATGACTAACCATCATGCAACGCACTAGCAAGACGTTGATCGCAATTGCGCAGGTCTGCGCAGGTCTCGCTTGTCTCAAACAAGCCTACTGTCTCTATCTCTCTCTCTATCTATAACTATCTATCAATATATCTATCCATCTATCCATCTATCTCTCTCTCAATCTATCTCTCAATCTATAAGGAACCGCAGTAGACAAAAGGCGTTGCTATAGCAACACGTCATGTTTATATGAAAAGGGGTGGGGTCAATATGACCCGCTGGGCGGAAATAGGTATAAATGGCAATTTTTTGGGCGATTTCTTCAATCTGACTTCATATTGACAATTTTTAACAACATAGGGTGCTACATAACACACTTTCAGGAAAAGTCACGGACTGGAAGACTTTAATATTTTATTGAAAAAAAGTTACACAGTTCTAGTGTTGTCCTTCAGCCTTCGATGTGTCACGGTCTTATAATTCCCACCTGCAACTGTGTTAACAGCGAAATATGGGGTTCTGTGAGGATTTTTTTTTAAATAATTGTTTTTAGGTATAGAGTTTGCCTCTGTATTATGAAATGAGTGCATACAAATTACTGATATAGTAAATTAAAAAATAATTATTTTTGTGTAGTTGTATATTGCAATAATAACGTATGGTTGTCACAATATCCCACGGCACACCCGGACTTGCCTCACGGCACACCAGTGTGCCGCGGCACACCGTTTGGGAACCACTGATCTAGACGACCTCATAGTCATGGCCAGGTCCAGGGAATGGGCAATGATTCACACAGCCCAATTGATCCTACACCTAACCAAGTTAGGTTTTGTGCGGTCAATTGGAAGAAGAGCTCCCCCATACCTCACCAGCAGGTGCAGTATCTGGGGATGTTGCTCGATGCAGGCAGCCTACGCGCCACCCTGTCAGAGAGCAGACAGGCATCCTTGCTTCGTGCAGTTTGCAGACTGCGACAGGGGGTAACGGTGACAACGCTGACAATTATGCAGACTCTGGGTCTCATGGCAGCTGCTCACTTTGTGGTACCGCTGGGCTTGCTGCATATGCGCCGCCTGCAGAGATGGTTTGCCGGCCTTTGTTTAGATCCCAAGAGGCACAAACAACGCCTGATGACCATCCATTACTGGGGGTCCCCAGAGCACCTACGGATGGGAACTCCACTGGGGCGGGTAACCTCCTACGTCACGGTGTTCACGGACGCACCCGTGACAGGTTGGGGGGGGGAACTGCCTAGGGAGAGCTATAGGGGGTCGCTGGTCTCTAACGGAGACACGGCACAGCAGCCTTCTAGAGCTGCGGGCAGTGGTGTTAGTCCTCCAGCATTTCAAACCCTTAATACAGGGCAAACATGTGCTGGTGAGGAGCGACAACAGCCCCACAGTGGCGTACATCAACAGGCAGGGCGGAGCCCGCTCCGCCGCCTTGTTGACCACAGCGGGGAACCTGTGGTTGTGGGCTTCAGAGATTGTGTTATCTCTGAGGGTCCTCCACATCCCGGGACTGGAGAACAGGGGGGCCGACCTCATGTCAAGAGGCGGGCCCCTGCCAGGCGAGTGGGTGCTTCACCCGGAGGTGGTGAAGCAAATCTGGGCCCAGTTCGGGAGAGCGGAGGTGGACTTGTTCGCCAGCCAGCGCAACAGCCACTGTACCCTGTGGTTTTCCATGGCTCTTGGGGGTGGACGTGTTTGCACACGAGCCATGGCCAAGAAAGCTGCTCTACGCCTTTCCACCGGTACGCCTCATTCTCCCCCTCCTGGAGAGGGTGAGACAAGAGCGTCTGTCAGTCATCCTAGTGGCCCCAGATTGCCGCTTGGCGCCGTGGTTCGCAGAGGTGACACAGATGATGGTGGGCCAGCCCTGGGCGATTCCTCAGTTCTGGGGGGGCGATGTCTCAGGAGGCAGGTGCAATAGGGACGTTACCCACTCTGGGCCAACCTCTCCAGGCTCCATCTCGTCCTGCCATGAGGGATTTGGCGGCAGGTCAGCCTTCAGTCAGCTGCTTATGTCGAGGTTTTTGCAGGGGGTCAGGAGGCAGCGCCCAGAAGTGCACGCCTCCACCCCGCAGTGGGACCTGCCGTTGGTGCTCGAGGCTCTGGTCACAGAACCATTTGAGCCTCTGGAGCTCTCCTCCCTGAAAGCGCTGTCATGGAAGACAGCGTTGCTACTTGCCTTAACTTCGGCCAACAGAGTGTCAGAGCTGACCGCTCTGTCGGTGCACCCAAGTTACTTATTGATCCGGGGTGACCGTAGCGGGGCGACAATCAGACCGAACCCCTCCATTGTTCCCAAGAGTCTAAGGAGCTCGTTCAGGTCAAGGGCTATTCAGTTAGGGGACTTTAATCTTCCACCCCATGGTGGGGCCAGGGAGGCTAAATTCCACCTCCTCTGCCCGGTGCGTGCGCTAGCATGTTATGTGGAGCGCACGGCTGCCACTAGGCGCACTGAACAACTGTTTGTGTGCTTTGGGGGCGGTGTGGCCGGTAAAGCTCTGTCCAAGAAACGCCTGGCAGGATGGCTCTGCGAGTGCATCTCACATGACTACGGACAGGCGGGGAGAGCCTTCCCCACGGGGGTCCGTGCACACTCTACACGGGGTATGGCTGAGTCAACAGCCTTATTTAACGGAGTGAGTGTGGAGGACATATGTACGGCGGCGTCTTGGTCCACGCCAGGCCCCTTTTATCTCTTGGACATGTCTGGCTCCTTCTCATCATCTGTGCTTTCTGAGGCAACACAGGACTGGTGAGGGGGGAGGGGCTGTGGGTCAGCAGGTATCTGACCCGCCGGACATAGTGCACTTATGTGTTCCAATGCTCCTTAGGGACCCGGGAAACATGGTGCACAGTGAGCCCCATACAGGGCTGGGGGACTGCCCATAGGCAGGCAGAGAGCCCTCCTCACTGTTTTCCAGGCACACTATTCACGAGGTAAGCGTGTCTGAGTGTGCCCTACCAGCCAGGTAAACTGCGGCCCCCAATTCTCCCCGGTCACAACCGGAGGAGAGGAGGTTGCGGTGCAGTGTCTGTTAACCAAAAGCCGGTCAGGGGCAGTGTGTTGACTCGATGTTGTTGGACGACAGGCCGTTTAGGCATCAGGGCTCCACCCACTGTACCCATAGAGTCCGGAGCCTGTGTGGGATATAACGGTGGGTTACGTATTGTAACCCTAGTTATATAAGCACAGGTGGAGCCCTCTACTCGGGGCCCTGTCTGTCCTATGCTGCTCATTGTGTGTGTGTGTCTGTGTGTCTGAGTGTGTGTGTGTGTGTGTGTGTGTGTGTGTGTGTGTGTGTGTGTGTGTGTGTGTGTGTGTGTGTGTGTGTGTGTGTGTGTGTGTGTGTGTGTGTGTGTGTGTGTGTGTGTGTGTGTGTGGTAAGATGCACATCTTTACCATAAGTTGTGAATTCCATGTGAAAAGCTAGGAAGTCCTTGTCTCACCACACTGAGGCCTCTGACACCCTTTTATTAATCCTTTCAGTAAATGGTTTTACTATGTACAGGAAGTATAAGGATGCTTCTAACAAAGGGGGACAGCTAAGCACCACAGCAAGATGTTCAATACAATTGGTCAGATCTTCCTTTGAGTACCTTGGCATAAGCTTTTCCTGGGTGGTTGAGCAACATGATACCTTGATATAAAGAGGAGTTAGCCCTTGACCATCACTCAAGATTGAAGAGACATGTCTGCCAGAAACCTGAACAATGTCTAAAGCAGTGGTTCTCAACTGGTCAGGCCTCTGGACCCACTTGTTCCTTTGTCAATAAATCGCGACCCGAAATTTGAACCACTCAAATCTATTCATCAAAAAATCGTGCTGTAATATATACGCTTTTCAGCATATAATATTAAAGTGAAGTACAGTGCATATATCCCTTATATCCCTTCACAGAACTAAAGAATGCTTTTACATAAGGTGTAATGAGATGATGGAATCAAAGCTGAACTGTATAACATAAAAAGGCACACATGCTGAAAACCCAACCGCAGAAGGGGGGTCTCGGGGGATTGTCCCCCAGGAGATTTTTTGACATACTAACATATAAACCACGCATTCTGGTACACTCTGAGAAGAAAATAAATAAATCTATTACTACCCGACATGTTAATAATATTTTATGCCATTGTTTCTTTTTCACTTTGTTCTGACAGCTGAGCTTGTCAGTGTGAATTACTTTAAATTGTGGGTATGGGTAGTGTTGGGGTAGAACACTTTTCTCCGCGCCGTTCGTTGGATGAGGCTGGATCTCTATTAAATTAGAAAGGAATTGAAAACACCGGAATCAAAGTTATAACAAATTATCTGAGTTTACTTCTAGTAGGAAACCAAACACATATACAAGTTATACAGAGTACTCGAGCACTCCGGGCTTCAGGTTCGTGATGCGGTTTTACAGGTAGACAGACCAGCTTTCAGAAAACGAGAAGTATGGACTCCAGGTTTATGATGCGGTTTACCGTCTTCTAGCACCAGCTTTCAACAAACCAGAAGCATTTTTACACACACAAACATCAGTATTTCTATCTATTTTTGGGGCGGAGATCAATCGACTCTTCCTTCCCATTTTCCTCCCAAGCGAATTAGAGAGCCCCTGGGGAGTAGCTGTGTAAGCTGATCACCTCCCCCAAGTGCCCTGACTGGCTGGATTCGCTTCTGGCCGAGGTCAATCAGAGTTCCGAACAGAGAGTGAGATCCCAAGCCACACCAGGTCAAAAGTCAATGTTTATCTTTACCTTATCTTACTCTACATTCCTTTCCCAGGGGATCTTTTCACCTAAACTATCCTCCTTCAGACATTTAAACTCTTCTCCACCTATTTAACGATGTCTTTAACGACTTAAAAACAGCATCTGGTCTTAGCGGTGATAAGGAGCGATGTAATGTTGTCTTTAATGACCTTAATGACGACATCTGCTTTTAGGGGTCAAACAGGCAAGGTTGCTGTGTTGGAACACAGAATCTCTGGATCAGTGAGTTTGAAAGTAAGAATAACATTCCTATTCTATATATAATTACCCAAAACCGTTGTGATTACATAAAACAGTTCAAACAATACATGTTTACTTCAATACAGTGTAGAATCATATCTTTTTCCTTCAATCCCTCTTTTGATCTCACCTCACGAGATCAACATATAGCATTTGAAACATTACCACTGTCAATTTTCTTCTTACCGTGTCTGTCCCAACATTTATATAAACCCATCAAAAGCTGGGATATAGAGCACTTTAAACCTTTAGGAACAGTCCACAACAACAACTTATTATGACAGTGGAGGGAGAATAAAATATGTCTAAAAAGCAAAGTCCTTGTCAGCTGAGTCATCTTTACTCTTCCCTCAATGGTGGAACTGATGAGTCTTAACACACAATGAGCAGATACAAGGCACACAACAACAACCACATGTCACTAAAATGGCAATAAAAGTAGCCACAGAAATCAGAAAAGACATTATCATACTTGTCCCTCTTTTGGTAACACATAGTTCTGTAGAATAAAAAAATGCAAATCCCTTAAATTATGGGATATAAAAATAAAGTTGAAAGTTCCTCCAAAAAATTGATTGTTCAGACAAAGTTCCACACCGGCTATATCAACCTGTTTCAGCGGGAAATGGAGTTCCCTGTGCCGTCTTGGTTTGCCATGTCTTCGTCCCCCCAGCCCGCTGACGGCGGCTTCTGGGGTGCCTGCTAGAGAGATGTGGCCTGATTGTTCTCCCCCGGCCCGCTGATGGCGGCCTCCGGGTCGATGCTGGAGAGATGTCCCGATCCTCCTCCTCCGGCCCGCTGATGGCGGCTTCCGGGTCGACCGCTGGAGAGATGTCCTGATCCTCCTCCTCCGGTCTGCTGATGGCGCCTCCTGGGTCGACTGCCTTGACGAGAGCCAGATCTGTTCTGATGTCGTCTAGGGTCCTCGCGATGAGGGCCAACTCTGTCCTGATGTCGTCTAGGGTCCTCGCAGGTGTTTTTCCCGACCGCACACTGGCTCCAGTCGTACCAGTTGTCTCCCTTTCCATCTAGGCGGACGGCATGGGAGGTCCCCTCCAACCAGACGTAATCTGCTGTGTTGGCCTTGTGTTTCTCGGGTCCCCCTTTTGACGTCAGCAGCCTGTGTGGAGAAGTCTCATACCAAGCCCTTTGCTGGAAATATGGTTTTGAAATCATCTTTTCTACTTCTTTAGTGTTTATTGGCGGCACCAACTAGACTGGAGTGTGGACAAGAGACTATGCAGAAAATAATAAACAAAAAATAAGAATAAAAAATAAAAAATAAAAAATAAAAAATAAAAAATAAAAAATAAAAAATACAAATAAAAAATAGAACAAAAATAAAAATAAAACAAAAAAAGAACAAACTAACAAAACAAAAAATAACCTAAGCTCGATTATTTTAAATGTATCAATTTGTCTTAAAAGCAACAAACAAAACAAAACAAAAAATACCAAAACTAGTATTTTAAATTGATAAATTTCTCCTAAAAACGTAATAATCTCACATACATATTGTCTGATGTATATCCTATCCTTTTCCCCCTTTTTCTGAAATAGAACGCCGTTAACGGTGTTCTTATTTTCAGAAACATCGAGCCTTATACATCAGTTATTTAATATCAGCTATATATTTATTATTACCATCACTTATATATCAGGCATTAAATGTCAGCCTTCTTCCATGATTGACCTCGTCTACATTATCTGACTTATATTGATACGTGTTCGTTTGTATTTATTTAATATACTGGGCAATTTATAGATAACTTTTTGAATCTCCCTCTTTTCTTAACAACTGGAGCTATGGCTATCTGAAATCTGACTTGGTTAAGAGATGATTTGTTTATTGGTGAGAGGCACACTCTTGCCCTCGTGATTGGGTGGGGGTCGGTAGTTAGGGAGAGTTCCTTACAATCTCCAGATCTTCCTCTCTGTGTTGAGGCCATAAAACCTTTTAATGGGCTCTGTGGTCTGTTCAGATCTAGATTTTCTTCCTCTCCAGAGGTCATGCCTGTCTTTGACCCTGTATGCTGCTTTGAGCCTGCAGCATCTCAGGAGCAGAGAAAGGGGGAGATCTCTTCCCAAAAGTGTAAGCTCCCACATGAGCAACATAGCAACACATTAAACTCTCCCTGACTTGTTTGTAAAGCGTTCTTTAAGGCCTGAATTGAGTCTTCTGTTGTGTAACGGAAAATTCCATTTCCAAAAAGGGGTCAGTTTAATAGTCCTTATCATATTATCGCACTGTGCTTGCATGTTAGGACCTAATTCTCTTTCTACATGTTTTAGCTCCATATTAGCAGGGTTCACTAACATGGTTGGTTGATCCAGTTTAAGATTTTCAATATCTGCCATTACTATTTCCAACATTCCTTTTCCCTGAATATCAGGTCTAACAATGTGTTTTCTTTTAGGAGTATTAGATGGGATACTCATAAGTGGCATTTGTGAGCTATCATCTATCATCTCCGTAGGGTGGAGGTAGGGTCTCAGACATTATACCACCTGCTTGTTGCTTTCTGTCTCTATGTCTTCTGCAATTCTTTACCCACAGTTCTTTTTACTGGATTTGTCTCTCAAGTATTACACAGATTTGACTTAAAAAAAAAATCACACAGAGCTTTTCATACCTTATCATATTACAGTCAGGCACATTTTTATTGTGCGATGTTTATTTCAACAGATAGCGTGACTTCCAGAAGCAAACTTCTACAATCCCCTCACGGTGATTGCGGCTTCAGGTCAAGAGTTAAAACTCAGTCAACAAAATCTCTTTATCGTCACGTTTAATGAGCCTGATTATCCCCACAACAGTTTTGTGATGAGATTCGGTCGTTCCAAATAATTAGTTGGAGGTCGCGTCTCTCTCCTCCTCTATCACCCACCATATAACAATTACAGAAATGTTATACATTTAAAGCACCACGAAAGGTAACCGCATTAATCAATCTTATCATGATCTGCGGGGAATTTAACCCATCTGTTTTTTACACCTCCGTAGTCTTTAATTAAAGCACTGTAAAGCAACCGTATTAATCAATGTTATTTTGACTTACGGGGAATTGAACCTATACTTCTTTTACAGCCTTACAGTCTTCGTATTTAGTGAGTGAAGGGCCGGGACTAACCTACCCGCCTCTCTCAAACACTATGTTTGCTCTAGGTCCAGGACTGAATACCCTTCTCTAAGCACTTCTCCAATATCCCCAACTTGTAATATGTATTGTATTTCCCACCGTGACTAAGAACACTGAGAACGCTGCTGACAACTCTAAATTTTTTAGTATAATCAATCACAGATTTTTGATAGTCAAAACAGGTGTCTGCTCACCTTTTGTATATTGCCATGGTCTTAGTTGTCACCAGTATCTCTGTGTCCTCCCCCTGGACTGGATTCTGTCCCCTGGCTATCGGTGTTCCTTTCTAGAGATAAGCACATCACGTCGGGGTCACCACTTGTTGGGGTAGAACACTTTTCTCCGCGCCGTTCGTTGGATGAGGCTGGATCTCTATTAAATTAGAAAGGAATTGAAAACACCGGAATCAAAGTTATAACAAATTATCTGAGTTTACTTCTAGTAGGAAACCAAACACATATACAAGTTATACAGAGTACTCGAGCACTCCGGGCTTCAGGTTCGTGATGCGGTTTTACAGGTAGACAGACCAGCTTTCAGAAAACGAGAAGTATGGACTCCAGGTTTATGATGCGGTTTACCGTCTTCTAGCACCAGCTTTCAACAAACCAGAAGCATTTTTACACACACAAACATCAGTATTTCTATCTATTTTTGGGGCGGAGATCAATCGACTCTTCCTTCCCATTTTCCTCCCAAGCGAATTAGAGAGCCCCTGGGGAGGAGCTGTGTAAGCTGATCACCTCCCCCAAGTGCCCTGACTGGCTGGATTCGCTTCTGGCCGAGGTCAATCAGAGTTCCGAACAGAGAGTGAGATCCCAAGCCACACCAGGTCAAAAGTCAATGTTTATCTTTACCTTATCTTATTCTACATTCCTTTCCCAGGGGATCTTTTCACCTAAACTATCCTCCTTCAGACATTTAAACTCTTCTCCACCTATTTAACGATGTCTTTAACGACTTAAAAACAGCATCTGGTCTTAGCGGTGATAAGGAGCGATGTAATGTTGTCTTTAACGACCTTAATGACGACATCTGCTTTTAGGGGTGAAACAGGCAAGGTTGCTGTGTTGGAACACAGAATCTCTGGATCAGTGAGTTTGAAAGTAAGAATAACATTCCTATTCTATATATAATTACCCAAAACCGTTGTGATTACATAAAACAGTTCAAACAATACATGTTTACTTCAATACAGTGTAGAATCATATCTTTTTCCTTCAGTAGATAGCTCAATCTTGATTCTGATTGGCCAGAAGACTCGAAAAAACATCAGCAAAGATGTTTTATTGAGAAGATGATTACTACGTGATCAGTTGTGGTTATTTAACATCTTGCCAAGGACAACTGTTCTCATTTACAGCAATGTGGATTCATGTAGGGTTAGGGTTAGGGGTTCGGGTTAGGGTTAGGGTTAGGGTTAGGGTTAGGGTTAGTCTTTTAAATAAATGAACAAACAAACAAACGTGACAGAAGTTTTCAAAATCGTTTATGGTCTCCAGTACTTCCAGTCCAACGCCTAAAGGCCCCTACACACCAGGCAGTCACCAGAGAACTCGCCGACATCCGACACCGACAGATCCATGAGTTCTCCTGCGTCTTGGCCGTGTGTACACCGCTTTACTTCAGCCGAGCACGTACGAACTGCGCATGCGTGAGTGGCAATAACTCTCCTTACCAGCAGGCGGCGGTAGTGTGTATTCGTCATTCAAAATAGGCAACAACCGGAAGACAGAGAAGAAGAACAGACTGATATAATCAAACAAATAGCATGTGCGTTCCATCGAAAACATGTTTTAGAATATAAAAATACATGAATGATGAAATGAGCACATAAAGTGCAGACATACTATAAAATCACAGTTAATAGACCTGCATCTGATGATCGCAGTGTTCTGGCGGGTGTGTAGTTTATTGAGTCAGCAATGTAATAATGGCCACTTCTTGCTAAATTTACGATGAGATGAAAAACCGGACTTGACCAAACAAATCACGGAGCTCTCAGCAGAGGACAGCCGGGGACGCTCCCGCCGATATCAGAGATGTCCCTGCTATGTGTGGGAGGTAAAGAGAGGACATTTAAGGGCTATGTTTGATGTCTTTAAGTATCACCTGCTGGTGTTTAGCTGCTGTCTTGTGCCTTTTTAAATCGTTTGTTTACGTCCCTCACTTCCGTTTCGCTTCTCATTTGCTAGCTGAACAGCTGATCAGAGTGGTTTCTTGGCCCGATAGCTTGTGTCCGACACCCGGCCGATTCAACATGTTGAATCGGCCGGGTGTCGATCGTGAAAGGCCAAATAAGGCGTGTCACGGCCGAGGGTTCGGGACACACCAAATTGATTTTGGGGCGACAAGGAACCCGTTTTCGCCCAACAACGCAAGACGGCCGATATCGGCCTGGTGTGTAGGGGCCTTAATGCATGCGTTAGAAAATCGGGCCTTCAAAATAAAAAAATAAAAAATGTCCAACTTTTTTTTTTCTTCACTTACACATCTGCGACCCTCTTTTGGGTTTCGACCCACCAGTTGAGAACCACTGGTCTAGAGCCTTTAATATTGCTGGGCAAGTCTCATCCATACCTGGCGCTGTGATATTGGGATATGGTTAAAGCTTCCCTATAATCTTCCAACTTTTCATTATCCATCGACAACATTTTGGATGTGTTTGGGAGCCCTTCAAAGTGCCTGACAGTATAACGGCCCGTCCACACAGCGGAGTGCGTTGAAGCTTGCTCCATTTTTTGGAATTTGAGGAAATGACCTGCGGTGTGTCTCTCCCAGCATACACACGGTTTGATTGGCTGCATAAACGGGATTTGATTGGCTGACGCTTCCACCGAAGCTTCAGAAGCTTCAAAAGTTGAACATTGCTCAACTTTTGCAGCCTGAAAAGCCAACAAAGCTCCGCTCTGCTTCCCACAATGCAGTTCGGCGTAAAGTGAGGCAAAGTGACGTCACCCCATTCAAAGTGAATGGGCAGAAGCGTTGGAAGATTTTTTTAATGCTGCTGTGTGGACGTACCATAAGGATATCAGCAGCTCTCCTCCTGAGCTGAACACTCTGAAACCCTGTGTCCCTTTCCTGAGTCATCTGGGGGCTGCCAGAACTTTCTTGAGGCGAACAAACAGTCAATCTCATTGGCCTTCCCAATCTCTTGCCTTTATGTCGTTTTGGTTTCAAAATAACCCTGGAACCACCAGGCCCAAAAGGCTAAATGACCTAATCCATTGTCTAGAAGCAAGTTGGCTTCATTGATCCTTTGACCATAACTCTGAGGAGCCACTCCCACAATGTAACTTATCAGCATGGCCCACTTGGTTTCAATACTTCACGAAAAATGTTAATCTTTTAAGATTCTTTACACTGTAAAACCACTCTTGATGAGAAGGAAAAAGTGGCCACCATAATCAAATAAGATGAATAAGTTGCATGGAAGTGATGAAGACTGAGATGAAGATGACTGCAGAAAACAAAGTAGAGCTTAGGGATTTCAGTCTTAGCTGGAGAGAAAGTAATAGTAGGGACAAGACAGATGAGAAGAGATATATCAGCTCTATAACAGAGAGCTTTGCCAGAACACAGCAGCTTCTCAACACGTCTCTCTACAGATGGAGACTTCCCAAATGGATGAACTCTGCTTTCCACAACTCTTCAACAAATCCTGCAGGAAGCCTGCGCCAGCTCAGTCAGATGTCCTGCTCGCTAACATCCTGCTGTCCTTCATCGCTCTGATCACTGCAGCTCTCAACCTGCTGGTCATCATCTCTATCTCCCACTTCAGGCACAGACAAACTTTCAGCTTAAGCTTGTATATGTTCATGATTGAAAAGTAACAGGATTTAGCCATGCATTCCTTTTAATTAATGTTTCAGATAATAGGTGTTCTGTTTTAAATTATAACATATTCAAACCTGATGTTGTGTGACAAAATAGTTAAAGCCGACACTCAACAACAAATGCATGTCCATTCAAATGCCTTTTTTTGTGTTTTACTGCTGTTTGTTGTTACAAGCTATTGTTGATAATCTTATTTATGATAATATTCTCCCTTTCCAGGCAGCTCCACACCCCCACTAACCTCCTCATCCTCTCCCTGGCTGTCTCAGACTTCCTTGTGGGCCTCATTGTGATGCCTATTGAAATCCTTTCAACAGAGGCTTGCTGGTACTTGGGTGACCTGATGTGTGCTCTGTATTGTATTGTTGATTTTATCATTACCTCTTCTACGGTTGGAAACGTGGTTCTCATATCCATTGATCGTTATTTTGCTATTTGTGACCCTCTACATTACACCACCAGAGTTACTCTGAACAGAACAAAAATCTGCATCTGTCTTTGTTGGATTTGCTCTGTTATCTATAATTGTCTCATTTTAAAGGACTTTCTGAGACAACCTGATTCACATAAGTCTTGCCATGGAGAGTGTGTAGCTGTCATTGACAATATCACAGGAGCTGTTGACTTAGTTGTTACCTTTATTGCCCCCATTACTGTTATCATAGTTCTGTATATCAGAGTGTTTGTGGTGGCTGTGTCTCAGGCTCGAGCCATGCGATCTCATGTTGTCGCTGTCACTATGCAACGTTCAGTTGGTGCAACTGTTAAGAAATCTGAGATGAAAGCAGCCAGGACTCTTGGTGTTGTTGTCCTTGTGTTTCTAATATGTTTTTTTCCACATTACACTCCAACCCTTATAGGTGAGGATATTGAACATAGTAGTTCAACATCACTCATTGTAGTCTGCTTGCTGTATTTTAACTCTTGTCTGAACCCATTGATTTATGCCTCGTTATACCCCTGGTTTAGAAAATCTATCAAGCTCATTGTTACCCTTAAAATACTTAAGTCTTACTCGTGTGATTCTAAAATACTGTAATGACGGACTGGGGTTGAGATATATTCTAAAAAACCTCTGTTCAGATGGACATATTTTTTGCTATTGTTGCTGAGTCAGAATGCAATGTGTAATGGCTGAAGAAAGATTAGACATTATTTAATGTAGTAAAACATATGTAACTAAAAGATATTAAATAATTGAATACAAAATAAAACTTGAAAATATTACATTGTGTGGAAGAAGTAGTATTTTTTGACCTGTGTTGACTTCAGTTTGACCAGTATTCTGGTAATGATATGTTCAATTGTTAATTTTGTAGACAATATGCAGTACAGACTGATTGAGTATGTCGTTGGCAGAAGGTGAGTGTGCAACTTCAAACAAAAAGACAGAGCTGTCGCATGTGTGTTTGTGTGTGTGTGTGTGTGTGTGTGTGTGTGTGTGTGTGTGTGTGTGTGTGTGTGTGTGTGTGTGTGTGTGTGTGTGTGTGTGTGTGTTTGTGTGTGTGTGTGTGTGTGTGTGTGTGAGAGAGAGAGAGAGCGAGAGAGAGAAAAAGGAGAGAAGGTTTTACTGACACATAACAGATTTGGTTCTCCAACACACTGACGATACAATATAACAAGAACAAAAATAAATCTTGTTGAGTGCTAACACATGTTTATTTTACCATTGCCCATGATCATTTACATGTACTGTCTGTTGCAATAATGAGGGATTCAAATGTAGAAAAACATTCATAATATTTAGGCTGACAATAAGAATTAAAGCTTCAATCAGCGATGATCGGGACCTCACTAGGGCTGCTCGATTAAGGCAAAAATCATAATCACGATTATTTTGGTCAATATTGATATCACGATTATTAAATACGATTATTCATTGACTTTTAAAACATCAATTTATTGAACTTTTAAAAAATAAATAATAGTAATTTGAACAGTATCTTTTTAACAGTTGATTACCCTGAACCTTAAGTATAATTCAACTGAAAAACCATTACAAATATAAATAAAAAAAATTATACATTTATATCTACATTTAAATAAATAATATCAAATTAATAAATACCAATAAAGAAGATCAACAAATATTTTGGGGCGCACTTCCACAACCTACTGAATATAATCATTCTAATAAATAAAAATGTATTAGATTATTGGCAAAGTATTCAGCTGAAGCCACATCTTTTTCAACTTCCCCACGGCCTTTGTCATAAAGGGCAGGCCAGGGTTCAAGTTATGCGGGGTCATAAGGAGGGTCTGAGCTCCCATGAACTCACACATACAGGGAAATCATACATCTGTGGGGGTCGCTAATACATTACCAACAACCATTATTTTAATCACAAATAATGCATGTGTCAATGTAACGAGTATTATTTACGTTAACGAGGTAAATAGGCTAAAATAAAAACATGTTTTCCAAAAGAACTATGCATCGTATTCTCTCTTGAATGACAATATGCCTGCACTTCACCTCCAAGGTGCGCAATCAATTATTGGCAATCTATGCCTGTGAGCGTGCTGCGCGAGCCGAGATGAGGTGTGTGTGCGTGCGTAGTTGAACCTTTTCATATTTAAGTTTGTACCATGTTAACTGGGCACATGACAAACTCAAAACATATGTCATATTACAACGCAGGGCTAGCTCAAAGGCACACAGCACATTTTAGTGCCTGTTTTTGTCAACCTCCTTATTATGCTTACTGATCCCATCCTGTAGCCCTCATTGGACAGCTGTGTTTACTTTCCTAAACATGGCTAGTCGCATAGCATCATCCATGTGGACCCCAAGAAAGGGTCCGAGGCTGGAGGCTGGCAATCGGGGCTGCCCGAAAACAGTCCTAGCCATTCAGGCAACGAGCTCCTCAACCATGGCTTGTTGGCCACTGCCTTTTTGAGGGCAGCCTCTTTGGCCCCTCTAGCCGAGGCTCTCCTCCACTCACAATGAATACACTGAAGAGTGTACTTTAGCTTGTACAGCTCTAGGTCAAAAGAAAAAACAGCTGGGTCCATATTTGGTTCGGTCGTTCTGCCCGATTGCCGGCGGGGGCAATCGGGCAGAACGACCGAACCAAATATGGACCCAGCAGGTTAAGGACCTTATAAATCTAATAAGGGCTATAAAAGTGTTCATACTAGGCAGTTTATTTTTTATTATTTAGTTTCCCAAGCAGGAAACACGTGACTTATCAGTAACTTTAGACATCTTAAAACCATTTTAATCAATATTTTATCGTGGACTATACATTTAAAGGTGGGGTAGGTAAGTTTGAGAAACCGGCTCGAGATACACTTTTTGTTATATTCCATGGAATGCTCTTAACATCCCGATAGCAATGAATATCTTAAGTGCTTTGACAAAAAATCCATAAAAAAATGTCATCTGTGGAAGCCGTAGTACTGTAAAAAGTACGACCAATCATCTGAGCCGGCCCGGCTAAAATAACTGGATGGCCTACCTGCCTGTCAGCTTTCCATCTGTGCACAAACTTATCTCGTGCCCTGATTGGTCATGTGCGCGTTCGTGTGGTTTCTCCAAAATTACCTACCCCACCTTTAACTGACACCAACTATATAATATGTAAAAAATATGTATATAAAATGTATACAATTAATACAATTCAAATATTTTTTTATGACAATCTATAATGTGTGAAGAACGAAACACAGGGGTAATACCAAGCCTCTGAATTAGCACTAAGCGGAAAAATGCTAACGCACTTAGCACAGAACTCACGGTAGAGATATTTTATACTTCATGCAATCTGCACAAACGAGACAGCTGTGACCAGTGTGTGGGAAGATGGCGCCTGTGTCGGCTCGCCGCTCCCTCAGCTCTCTACCTTTAGCTATCCTGTTTTTGTTTTATGTTTGTCAGAATGTCTCTGCTCTGCTCGTCTACGATCGCCAAGCTCTCCTCCACCTCAGACCCTCACTGGAGTTTATATTGCTGCCCAAAGCTACATCTGGCAACCATAAATCGTCCCCCCCCCCTCTACTGTCGGATATTCCCACCTACCTGCGCCGGTTGCCCTGCATCCTGCCTCGCCGAAAGCGCTTTAGACGACGGGGAAAGCGTGGTGGTGCGCTGGTCCATCAAAAAGCACACCTGATGGCTTCTTCTGGGACTTATCCACGCCTCGGATGTCATGGCCCTCCCGCTGCACGCCATGTTAGGGATCGGTGGATTCGCCCTGTTTTTCCGGAGCTGCGGCCTCTGCTGGGCCCGCTGACAGCTCCTCCTGCCCGACTGACTGCTCCCGGCCCGCGCGGCGTTCAACACGCACATCTTCGTCAGCTGAGACGCACTACACCTTCGGCAAGCCCGGAGCGAAAACTTTGCATGGCTTTGGTAAATGCTAGGTCGATAGCAAACAAAACGTTCCTGCTAAATGACTTCTTCACCTCTCGTGAACTGGATTTTATGTTTCTGACGGAGACCTGGGTCCACGCTGGCGAGTATACACCGTTCTCTGAACTTCTTCCTCCTGACTGTACATTCTTCAGCTCCCCCCGTGCCACCGGCCATGGTGGGGGCATAGCATCAGTGTTTAGAGCTAGCCTCCAATGCCGATTGCTTCACCCTGTAACTAGCTATGCTAGCTTTGAGTTGCAGCTTTTTGAACTGAACCCGGCCTCGCCTATACTCTGCGCAGTCGTGTATCGTCCGCCAAAGTGCAATAAGGATTTCATTAATTACTTTTCTGACTTTCTGTCTGGGATCATGGTGAAATATGATCGTGTTTTTATCTCCGGAGACTTCAATGTCCATGTGTGTTGCGAGTCCAAACCTCTGGTTAGGGACTTTTTAAATCTCCTTGATTCTTTTGGTCTCGTTCAGTCCATGGCTGGCCCAACACACGAAAAAGGACACACTTTAGATTTAGTATTATCGTTTGGACTGTCTGTATCTGTGGATTAAATATGTGCAGCAACGCGTATCTCAGACCATTTACCGGTTCTGTTTACAACCTCCATCACTTCCGCAGGAGTCGAATCACGTGCCCCTGCGCGTCGTCTGCATTCGATTAACCCCTTGACTGCCTCACAGTTCTCTGATGTTTTTAATGCTTCTCCGATCTGTAAATTAGAGGTGAACTGTGTTTTTAGTGCTGATGAGTTTATCTCCATGTTTGACTCGACATGTACCCTAATACTGGATTCTGTTGCTCCTTTTACGCTTAGACGCACCAAAGTTCTCTCAGAGCCGTGGCTCAATGACTGTACTCGCGCTCTCAGATGCGCTTGCAGGCGTGCAGAGAGAAAATGGAAAAAGGATAAACTCCATGTCTCCCTAGAAATCCTTCGTGCTTGCCTGTCCGACTACCAGACGGCAGTCAAAGCAGCCAAAACAGAGCACATTTCTCTGTTATTCTCCAAAAACAGCCATAAACCTCAGGTTCTTTTTAATGTCCTCAACTCGATCATTAATCCCTGTGATGTTTCTCAAATTGTGCCATCGACTACTCTCTGTGATAAGTTTCTTACATTTTTTATTGAAAAAGTATCTGCTCTTAGGCTAGCCACACTAGTGCTACCCCAGATTCTGCTCCTTTTCTGTGCCCTGCTGTCCTCGACCACTTTGAGCCTGTATCCCTCTCTTCTCTCTCGGATGTAGTCATGCACCTGCGGCCGACAAACTGCACCTCAGACAGCATTCCCTCTCGCCTTCTCAGAGATGTTTTCGAATCAGTTGGAGCAAGTATTTTATTACTTATAAATACCTCTCTTAGCTCAGGATGTGTCCCAGCTGCATTCAAACATGCCGTGGTCAAGCCACTACTTAAAAAGAAAAATTTCGACCCTTCCATTCTCGCAAATTTTAGGCCCATCTCCCAGCTACCTTGTTTATCTAAAGCCCTGGAGCGAGTAGTCTACGCCCAGCTGCAGTCTTTCTTAACCACGCATGGCATCCATGAAAAGTTTCAGTCTGGCTTTAAACCCATGCACAGCACTGAAACAGCCATTTTAAGAGTATTTAATGATCTGCTCCTGGCCGCCAACTCAGGTAGCCCAGCTGTCCTGGTGCTGTTAGACCTGACAGCTGCCTTCGACACTGTGGACCATAGCATCCTGTTGTCACGGCTTGAACAGTCCGCTGGCATCACAGTCTCTGCCCTTGCATGGCTCAGGTCCTACCTGACAGACCGTAGCTTCTCAGTGCAGCTCGGTGCCTTCTCCTCTGCCAAAGCCCCTCTTACCTGTGGGGTTCCCCAAGGCTCTATTCTGGGCCCCATCCTTTTTCTACTGTACATACTGCCCCTAGGTTCAATTCTCACAAAACACAACATCCCCTTCCACTGCTACGCCGACGATGTACAGATCTATCTGCCACTCAATTCAAATGTCAACTCATTACAGCTATTGATGGACTGCTTAGCAGAGATCAAATCCTGGCTGAGCCAAAATGTCCTCAACCTCAACGAGAGCAAGACTGAGGTTATCTTTTTTGGACCCCAACCTCCAGCCTCCCAGGTTGATATTCTGGGCTCCCTCAAAAATAATATCCTCCCCTCTGTCACGAACCTTGGAGTGACCTTCAATAGCGCTTTGAAATTTGATAAGCAGGTCAGCAGCGTAGTCAAAACCTGCTTTTTTAAAATACGACTATTGGCCAAGACCAAGTCGTTTTTATATTTTAAAGACCTGGAAAGGGTTATTAACGCCTTTGTTACCTAGAGACTGGATTACTGCAACGCTCTGTACGTGGGTATGGACCAGGCGTCAATTAAACGCCTGCAGCTAGTGCAGAACGCAGCTGCACGTCTACTCACTGGCCACAAAAAGCGTGACCACATCACCCCAATTCTGGCCTCACTGCACTGGCTTCCAATTCGGTTCCGAATTGATTTTAAAATCCTTTTATTTGTTTTCAAAGCCCTAAATGGGCTGGCTCCGGCCTATATAGCCGAACTCCTCCAGCGCTACACCCCAGCCAGAGCTTTAAGGTCTGCTGACCAGCTGCTGCTGGGTAAGGGTAGATAGCTCAATCTTGATTCTGATTGGCCAGAAGACTCGAGAAAACATCAGCAAAGATGTTTTATTGAGAAGATGATTACTACGTGATCAGTTGTGGTTATTTAACATCTTGCCAAGGACAAAAGTTGAAAATTAGCCTGCTGGCTAATACTGGCTCATTTACAGCAATGTGGATGAATGTGCACTGTCCTTTAAATAAACAAACAAACAAACAAACGTGACAGAAGTTTTCAAAACCGTGTATGGTCTCCGGTACTTCCAGTCCAACGCCTAATGCATGCGTTAGAAAATCGGGCCTTCAAAATTTTAAATTAAAAATGTTCCAACTTTTTTTTTTCAGTCTTAGCTAGAGAGAAAGTAATAGTAGGGGCAAGACAGATTAGAAGAGATATATCAGCTGCATAACAGAGAGCTTTGCCAGAACACAGCAGCTTCTCAACACGTCTCTCTACAGATGGAGACTTCCCAAAGGGATGAACTCTGCTTTCCACAACTCTTCAACAAATCCTACAGGAAGCCTACGCCAGCTCCGTCAGATGTCCTGCTCGCTTACTTCCTGCAGTCCTTCATCACTCTGATCACTGCAGCTCTCAACCTGCTGGTCATCATCTCTATCTCCCACTTCAGGCACAGACAAACTTTCAGCTTAAGCTTGTATATGTTCATGATTGGAAAGTAACAAGATTAACCCATGCATATATTCCTTTTAATGAATGTTTCAGATAATATTTAATCTGTTTTAACGTATATAATATTCAAACAAGACGTTGTATGACAAAAATGTTAAATCAGGCACTCGTAAAAATGCTTTTTTTGTGTTTTACTATTGTTTGTTGTTACAAGCTATTGTTGATAATCTTATTTATGATGATATTCTTCCTTTCCAGGCAGCTCCACACCCCCACTAACCTCCTCATCCTCTCCCTGGCTGTCTCAGACTTCCTTGTGGGCCTCATTTTGATGCCTGTTGAAATCCTTCTAACAGAGGCTTGCTGGTACTTGGATGACCTGATGTGTGCTCTGTATTGTGTTGTTACTTTTACCATTACATCTTCTACGGTTGGAAACATGGTGCTCATATCCATTGATCGTTATTTTGCTATTTGTGACCCTCTACATTACACCACCAGAGTTACTGTGAACAGAACAAAAATCTGCATCTGTCTTTGTTGGATTTGCGCTATTATATATAATTGTCTCATTTTAAAGGATTCTCTGAGTCAACCTGATTCACAGAATTATTGCCAGGGAGAGTTTATAGTTGTCATTAACAATATCACAGGAACTGTTGACTTTGTTGTTACCTTTATTGCCCCCATTACTGTTATCATAGTTCTGTATATGAGAGTGTTTGTGGTGGCTGTGTCTCAGGCTCGAGCCATGCGATCTCATGTTATAGCTGTCACTATCAAACGTTCAGTTAGTGAAAAGGCCAAGAAATCTGAGATGAAAGCAGCCAGGACTCTTGGTGTTGTTGTCCTTGTTTTTCTAATATGTTTTTTTCCATATTACGCTCCATCCCTTATAGGTGAGGATATTGAAAATAGTAGTTCAACCTCACCCATTGTAGTCTGGTTGCTGTATTTTAACTCCTGTCTGAACCCAGTGATTTATGCCTTCTTATACCCCTGGTTTAGAAAATCTGTCAAGCTCATTGTTACCCTTAAGATACTTCAATCCTACTCTTGCGATTCTAAAATACTGTAAAGACGGACTGGGGTTGAGATATATTCTAAAAAACCTCTGTTCAGATGGACATATTTTTGCTATTGTTAATGAGTCACATTCAAGTCAGAATGCAATGTGTAATGATTACACATTACGTACTGTCGTAAAGCATTATCTAACAATAAAATATTCAATCATTTTTGTTTGCCTTGAAAATAAAACTGGAAAATATTACATTGCGTGGAAGAAGTAGTAGTTTTTGACTTGTGCTGACTTCAGTGTGAACAGTATTCTGGTTAATTTAGTAGACAGTATGCATTACAGACTGATTGATTATGTCGTTGGCAGTACTGTAGGTCAGTGTGCAATTTCAAACAAAGAGTGTGTGTGTGTGTGTGTGTGTGTGTGTGTGTGTGTGTGTGTGTGTGTGTGTGTGTGTGTGTGTGTGTGTGTGTGTGTGTGTGTGTGTTTGTGAGTGAGAGAGTGAGAGAGAGAGAGAAAAAGGAGAGAAGTTTTACTGACACATAACAGGTTTGGTTCTCCAAAACAATGACGATGCAATTTAACAATAACAATAATACATCTTGTTGAGTGCTAACACATGTTTATTTTACCATTGCCCGTGATTATTTGCATGTACTGTCTCTTGCAATAATGGGGGGTTAAAATGTAGAAAAACAATCATCATATTGAGGCTGGCAATAAGAATTAAAGCTGCAAGAAGCGATATGGCAAAAATCATAATCACAATTATGTTGGTCAATATTGATATAACGATTATTAAATACGATTATTCATTGACTTTGAAAACATCAATTTGTTTAACTTTTTAAAAAATAATAATTTGAACAGTATCTTTTTAACCCTGAACTTTAAGTATAATTCAACTGGTAATCTCATCAAGGAATATTTAAATCAGTTTCAACAAACATTTAGCATCATTGCCATATATGAAACTTGGATCACGGAGGACAAAGGCATAGACTTTGAGCTGGAGGGCTATGAACTCAGATACATAAATAGACAAAACAAGGGTTGAGGAGGAGTAGCCTTGTATGTGGACAATACTTTACAATTTAAGGTGATGAATTATATGTCAACAGTGATTGATAATGTATTGGAATGCATCACGATTGAAATATGCAAAGAAAAAACGAAAAATGTAATCATCAGTTGTATATATAGAGCACCCGGCTCTAGTATTGAGATTTTCAAGGACTGGATGGAGGAAATATTCTCAAAAGTGATTCATAAAACAGTTTTCATTTGTGGTGACTTCAATATTGACCTTCTGAATCCAAATAATCACAGCATGACAGAAGAATTTATCAACACAATGTACAGTATGAGTTTATATCCAAAAATGACTAGACCCAGCAGAATCACATCGCACTGTGCTACTCTCATAGACAATATATTCACAAATGACATAAAAAACAATACAGTAAGTGAACTTTTAATAAATGATATAAGTGACCACCTACCAGTATTTGCAGTTTATGACAGAAACTATAGTAATAACATGCCGGACAAAGCTATTCAATACAGACGAGTTAGATCAGAGGAAGCAATGAACGCTTTAAAAAGTGCCTTAAAGATGGGATGATTTATACCAAGAAAATAATATTGACAGCGCATATGATCAATTCCTGAGAATTTTTGTATCATTATATAATACATACTGCCCAATTGTCAAATACAGTAGAAAAATGAAATATGCAGAATGTCCATGGATCACAAGGGGTTTACAAAATGCCTGTAAAAAGACAAATTCATTGTATAGAGATTTCATGCGAAATAAATCAAAAGAGACAGAGATTAGATATCAAAAATATAAAAATAAATTAACAATTCTAATAAGGACCTGTAAAAATGAATACTATCGGAAGATACTAGACACAAATAAAAACGAATAGTATTATAAAAAATGGGTCTAGAAAAATGAGTTATCCTACATACTTCATTGACAAGGATAAGGAAGAGGAAAATATGGATGTTGTATCCAACAATTTCAATGATTTCTTTGTAAATGTTGGACCTGAATTAGCAGGCAAAATCCCTGATGGAGGAACATCAGAAAAAAAGCTGTAAAATGTAATAACACTTAATCCTTTCTCAATGTTCCTCACAGCAGTGGATGAAAGGGAAGTAGTTGATATTGTAACGAAATGTAAAAACTAAAAATCTACCGATTGTGATGACATTGACATGACTGTATTAAAAAAGGTTATAGGTGTTATTTCAAAACCATTCACACACATACTGTATGTAACTTATAATTCCAAAATTTCCTAACAAAATGAAAATAGCAAAAGTCATACCTTTGTTGAAAGCTGGGAACAAACATCACTTCACAAACTACAGACCTGTCTCACTTCTACCACAATTCTCAAAAAATCTTGAAAAGCTTTTCAATAACAGACTGGACAATTTCATAGAAAAACACAAACTTCTCACAGAAAGTCAATATGGATTCAGAGCCAATAGATCAACATCGATGGCTTTAATAGACTCACTTGAAGAAATTACAAGCTCAATTGACCAAAAGAAACATGCCATTGGAATATTCATTGACCTAAAAAAAGCATTTGACACAATTAATCATGACATATTAATAAAAAAACTGGAACGTTATGGAATCAGGGTTGTAGTTTTGGAATGGGTAAGGAGTTATTTAACCAACAGGCAACAGTTTGTGAAGCTGGGAGAGTGTTGTTCTTCATATTTGGACATTACATGCGGTGTCCCCCAGGGGTCAGTATTGGGGCCAAAACTATTTATTATGTAAGTTGGGGTAGGTAAGTTTGAGAAACCGGCTCGAGATACACTTTTTGTTATATTCCATGGAATGCTCTTAACATCCCGATAGCAATGAATATCTTAAGTGCTTTGACAAAAAATCCATTAAAAACATTTCATCTGTGGAAGCCGTAGTACTGTAAAAAGCACGACCAATCATTTTAGCCGGCCCGGCTAAAATAACTGGATGGCCTACCTGCCTGTCAGCCTTCCATCTGTGCACAAACTTATCTCGTGCCCTCATTGGTCATGTACGCGTTCGTGTGTGTTGGAGGAGGGGCTCTGTAAGGAAGTGGCAGATTTGTTCCGGTTGTGTATTTTCAAATTCTAGCGATCTCGAGCTGGTTTCTCCAAAATTACCTACCCCACCTTTAAATTGATCCTACACCTCAACACTGTATCGATGTTTAAACCAGTAATATACAAACAGGAAAATGCATTTACATTTTTTGATAAGGTCAAAAGGAAGTGACCTGCGCGCCTCAGCCTCCGCCTCTGCCTTCACCTCCATCTTCACCTCTGTCTCATTTGCTCAGCTGGATTCTGATTGGTCTGCCGGCTCTGATGTTCCTGTACAGCTGTCTGATCACCGCTTTCTACATCAGACTGACGGTACCTGTCTCTCTGACCGTCTTTCTGTCATAATCCTGGGGTTGATTGTGTTTCCTGTTTTATTTTTAAATGTTTTTTCTCCTATCTTGTTTCACTTCCTGTCTCTGTGTTTTCCCGCCTTGCCAAGCTGTGACAGACGCAAATTGAGATGATTTCCCACATTGGATTGACAGGCAAGAGAGGGCTTTCACCTTGTATCAGATGTTAATCAATCAATCTGTCATCATTGTCGTTGCCTGCATTACGCCTTACTGGCACAAAAATGTTACCGGCAGAGTATGATGCAAACTTTGACAAAGAAAAGGAGGTACAGCTACAAAAAGTCTGGGAAACTTTTTACTCATGTGTGAAGCCGGTGGAGGGTAATTCCCAGAAACTTTTTTGTGACATTTGCTAGAGTTTCTAGCATCGAGTTGAATACTACTTGAAGTGTAAAAACTAAATGCAAGACCTAATGCATACGCTCATGGTTTATTTCTCAAGATATATAGAAGATTATATTGAATAGTAGGGAATCAGGCAGGTTCAAAACAACACCACATATCCGGACCCAGACAGAAAGAAAGACAACGAACACAAGACAGACTTATATACACACACAGGACTAATCACAAAGACAAGACACAGCTGGGGAGGACAGGCAGAAACACAAGAGCAGGTGAAAAGAATCAGACCATCAGACAGGCGGGAAAACACAGAGACAGAGACAGGGCAATAAATGATTTACTATATCCACATTATCAATACTAATGCCTCCCAAATGTTGGCAAAATAAGGAATGGTCTATAAAACTATAAGTTTCAGTGCAGCGACACAGATCCTGAGAACACCACATACGTATACGAGGAAAGCTCCTCGGCCGTGTTCACCTGTGGACATCTACTGTGGGTAGCCATCGTTCTTCATCTTCGGCCTCATCATGTAATGAGGGGGTGTTTTTCATGCCGCTGTTATCATAATTGCAAATATTTCTATTGTAAATGAGTGGAAAAGTCCTGCAACAACTGCAGATAAACAGCAGGGTGAGACAGAGACTGCCTATGCTTGTATTATGTATGCAATGTTGCACCATTATGTTATAGATTTGATTGGATATGTATATATATATATATATTGTAATTTATTATGAATTTTAAACTTCTTTTCTATCAATGCAACATTTTCTTACAAACTAAAAGCCAAAAATATTTTATATTTAGACATGATATAAATGTAAGTGTATTGATACAGAACTATGCTATACAGAAAATACATGCATGTACAGTATATTTCTAGTCCCTATTTAAAAAAAAGTGAAGATTTATAACAATAAAATCTCAAATTAAGGTTTATAGAGGTCATGTTATCAAATCAAATCAAATCAAGTTTTATTTATAAAGCACATTTAAAAGCGATTTTTGGTCGAGCCAAAGTGCTGTACATGTAATAAAAACACATTACTACAAAACACAATAAACGACAATAAATTACAACAGATATAACTTAAAAAACAAAATAAGAATAAAACACACGGAATAGTCAGGAGTCGTGCTCCGCTCTAACTAGAAAGCCAGAGAGAAGAAGTGTGTTTTTAGTTTTGATTTAAAAACCCCTAGGGTCTGGGCCGACCTCACATGGAGGGGCAGAGTGTTCCAGAGCCTAGGGCCAGCTGCTGCGAAGGCTCGGTGCCCTCGGGTTTTTAGCCTGGTCTTGGGCACTACCAGCAGCAGCTGGTCAGCAGACCTTAAAGCTCTGGCTGGGGTGTAGCGCTGGAGCAGTTCAGTTATATAGGCCGGAGCCAGCCCATTTAGGGCTTTAAAAACAAATAAAAGGATTTTAAAATCAATTCTGAACCGAACTGGAAGCCAGTGTAGTGAGGCCAGAATAGGGGTGATGTGGTCGCGCTTTTTGTGACCAGTCAGCAAACGTGCAGCAGCGTTTTGGACTAGCTGTAAGCGTTTGATTGAGGCCTGGTCCATACCCACATACAGAGCGTTACAATAGTCCAGTCTCGAGGTTACAAAGGCGTTAATAACCCTTTCTAAGTCTTTAAAAGATAAATACGACTTGGTTTTGGCCAATAGTCTTATTTTAAAAAAGCAGGATTTTACTACGGTGCTGACCTGCTTGTCAAATTTAAAAGTGCTGGTGAATGTCACTCCAAGGTTCATGACCGAGGGGAGGATGTTTTTTTTTATAGAGCCCAGAATATCAACCGGAGAGGCTGGAGGTTGCGGTCCAAAAAAGATGAACTCGGTCTTGCTCTCGTTGAGGTTGAGGAAGTTTTTGCTCAGCCAGGATTTAATCTCTGCTAAGCAGTCCATCAGCTGCTGTAGTGAGTGTGTGACATTTGCTTTGAGAGGCAGATATATCTGTACATCGTCGGCGTAGCAGTGGAAGGGAATGTTATGTTTTGTGAGTATTGAACCTAGGGGCAGTATGTACAGTAGAAAAAGGATGGGGCCCAGAATCGAGCCTTGGGGAACCCCACAGGTAAGAGGGGCTTTGGCAGAGGAGAAGGCACCTAGCTGTACCGAGAAGCTACGGTCTGTCAGGTAGGACCTGAACCATGCAAGGGCAGAGCCTGTGATGCCAGCGGACTGTTCAAGCCGTGACAGCAGGATGCTATGGTCCACAGTGTCAAAGGCAGCTGTCAGGTCTAACAGCACCAGGACAGCTGGGATACCTGAGTCGGCGGCTAGGAGCAGATCATTAAAAACTCTTAAAAGGGCTGTTTCAGTGCTGTGCATGGGTTTGAAGCCAGACTGGAACTTTTCATGGATTCCATGCGTGGTTAAAAAAGACTGCAGCTGGGCGTAGACTACTCGCTCCAGGGCTTTTGATAAAAAAGGTAGCTGGGAGATGGGCCTAAAAGGAGCAACAGAATCCAGTATTAGTGTACATGTCGAGTCAAACATGGAGATAAGCTCATCAGCATTAAAAGCACAGTTCACATCTAATTTACAGATCGGAGAAGCATTAAAAACATCAGAGAACTGTGAGGCAGTCAAGGGGTTTATCGAACGCAGACGACGCGCAGGGGCACGTGATTCGACTCCTGCGGAAGGGATCGAGGTTGTAAACAGAACCGGTAAATGGTCTGAGATACGCGTTGCTGCACATATTTCATCCACAGATACAGACAGTCCAAACGATAATACTAAGTCCAAAGTGTGTCCTTTTTCGTGTGTTGGGCCAGCCACGGACTGAACGAGACCAAAGGAATCAAGGAGATTTAAAAAGTCCCTAACCAGAGGTTTGGACTCGCAACACACATGGACATTGAAGTCTCCGGAGATCAAAACACGATCATATTTCACCATGATCCCGGACAGAAAGTCAGAAAAGTCATTTATGAAATCCTTATTACACTTTGGCGGACGATACACGACTGCGCAGAGTATAGGCGAGGCCGGGTTCAGTTCAAAAAGCTGCAACTCAAAGCTAGCATAGCTAGATACAGGGTGAAGCAATCGGCATTGGAGGTTAGCTCTAAACACTGATGCTATGCCCCCACCATGGCCAGTGGCACGGGGGGAGCTGAAGAATGTACAGTCAGGAGGAAGAAGTTCAGAGAACGGTGTATACTCGCCAGCGTGAGCCCAGGTCTCCGTCAGGAACATACAATCCAGTTCACGAGAGGTGAAGAAGTCGTTTAGCAGGAACGTTTTGTTTGCTATCGACCTAGCATTTAGCAAAGCCATGCAAAGTTTTCGCTCCGGGCTTGCCGAAGGTGTAGTGCGTCTCAGCTGACGAAGATGTGCGTGTTGAACGCCGCGCGGGCCGGGAGCAGTCAGTCGGGCAGGAGGAGCTGCCAGCGGGCCCCTCAGAGTCCGGAGCTCCGGAAAAACGGGGCCAATCCACCGATCTCTCACTTGGCGTGCAGCGGGAGGGCCGTGACATCCGAGGCGTGGATAATTCACAGAAGAAGCCGTCAGGTATGCCTTCAGATGGACCAGTGCACCACCACGCTTTCCCCGTCGTCGAAAGCGCTTTCGGCGAGGCAGGATGCAGTGTGAAATCTGGTAATGAGTTTTTCCCTCACTGTCTGCAGCAGGAATGAGTCTCATTGAACTGAAACACAGATCACTCTTCTCATGCTCACAGTGAATATGAGAGACAAGTAGGCTGACAAAAAAAAACAAGCAGCCGGTGTCTGACGGTCTGTGAACTGCAGGCATTGCAAACATGTTAGTGAGGGTGTGGGAATGCCTGAAAAGAAACAAAAGCATCTCAAGTCATTTGTTTGAACGTTCCAGCTGTCAAACTTAAATATACTGATGTAAATATAGCAGGTTCACGAGCATGACTGTTCCTTAGTATACTTGTTTGTGCTCAGTTTTCTCCGTCTTTTCTAAAGTACTCTATCATCTGAAGCACTTTGACATAAACAACTCAAGGTCATACCTACATCCATAACCTACATCTTGACTATCAAGTGCATCTCTAAAATGTACATTCATGTCAACTGTGATGCTAGAGTGACTCGTGACTCCAAACTTGATAGAGCATTAATCACAGAAGTTGTGATGAATGCTTGTTTTAATATATATATATATATATATTACAAATATATAAAGTATGACATAAGCTCATAAGGGTGTAAACAATGTTGTGTGTTGGAAATGTGGATATGTTACAGTGTTCAAACACATTACATTATGCATTGATTCCGATGTACAGAATTTGAAATATTGTGTCTCTATTTACTACCTTTAAAGTGTTGTCAAAAAGAAGCCACTTTTAATTGTAATGGGTTTATTGAGCAGTCAATATATGCAATGACTTGGTACAGCAAATGTTGCTCCCTAGCTAGCTATCTAGCATCAATCCTGTGTAGGGCACAGCATCCATGTGCAATTTGAGACAACGCTACCTGGTTGAAATTCACGCAATGCGCAAGTGTTTACATTATTTAACAAGACAGCTTTCAAAGGGAAGTATTTGAATTGAGACACAGCAAGGGACTCGCACCAACATGCACGAGTGGCCGGCGCAGGTGCAAAACAAATCACAAAGAAGCTCAGATTTTAACAAACACAGAGGGGGTGTTATCTAAATATTTGCTGCGGGCTAATGCACAAGTTTCTTAATGAATTGCAACTGCATAAAAAGTATAATTCATAAGTTTGTGAAGATGCAACTTCCATCATGGGAGGATAGGTTAACTATTTTCATCTCCTCACAGAGTTTGCATCGTGTGTTGATGTTTGGATCTTACATCATATGTTTGCTTTGGAGCATGGATGATGTCCTTTACACCTCTGATTGGGAGGATCCCTCTGAGATGAGAGTTTGAGATCATCTGACATGAACACAAGAAGGTGTGAATTCTTAATGAGAGCATTGCATAAGAGAGCAATAACTATGTGCTGATGTTTGTTGTGTAAAGTTCCTGATAGTCTAATGGGCTTCATTAGTCAGGTAGAAAGGTGTGTGTGTGTGTGTGTGTGTGTGTGTGTGTGTGTGTGTGTGTGTGTGTGTGTGTGTGTGTGTGTGTGTGTGTGTGTGTGTGTGTGTGTGTGTGTGTGTGTGTTTGTTAATGTAAAAGCTAAAGGAATGGAGAAAAAACATATTGTAAGATGCACATATTTACCATAATTTGTGATTTCCATGTGAAAAATTAGGAATTCCTTGTCTCACCACACCGAGGCCTCTGACACCCTTTCATTAATCATTACATTAGATTACATTGCATTTAGCTGATGCTTTTATCCAAAGCGACTTACAATAAGTGCATTCGACCAAGAAAATACAAACTTGAAGAAAACAGAATCATATAAGTACATCAGGTTTCATAGAGCCAAAACATTTCAAGTGCTACTCAACTGGCTTTAGATAAGCCAGTCCTTTATTAGTATATAAGTGCTTTGTTAGTCATTTTATTTCTCGAAGTGGAGTCGAAAGAGATGAGTTTTCAGTCTGCGCCGGAAGATCTGTAAGCTTTCTGCTGTCCTGATGTCAATGGGGAGCTCATTCCACCATTTTGGAGCCAGGATAGCAAACCAACGTGTTTTTGCTGATGGGAACTTGGGTCCCCCTCGCAGTGAGGGTGCAGCGAGCCGTTTGGCTGATGCAGAGCGGAGTGCACGTGCTGGGGTGTATGGTTTAACCACGTCCTGGATGTAGGAAGGGCCAGATCCATTCACAGCATGGTACGCTAGTACCAGTGTCTTGAAGTGGATTCTAGCAGTTACTGGAAGCCAGTGAAGGGAGCGGAGGAGCAGTGTGGTGTGGGAGAATGTAGGAAGGTTGAAGACCAGACGAGCCGCTGCATTCTGGATGAGCTGCAGAGGTCGGATGGCACATGCAGTTAGACCAGCCAGGAGGGAGTTGCAGTAGTCAAGGCGTGAGATGACGAGAGCCTGGACCAGAAGTTGCGTCGCTTTCTGGGTCAGGAGGGGACGTATCCTCCTGATGTTGTAAAGAGTGTATCTGCAGCAGCGGGTTGTAGCAGCGATGTTTGCGGTGAAGGACAGGTTGTTATTTAGGGTCACACCCAGATGCCTTGCAGTCTGAGTCGGGGAAACAACAGAGGGGCCGATGTTGATTGACCTCGAGGTGGTGGAGATGGAGGAGCAAGATGTTGGTGTGCCCTTCGTGTTCGCCATGCCAGCGGGCCGGGTGGCCCCGTTCGTCGAGGAGGAAGACGACGACGACACCTCGTTGTCTGATGCTTCCGTGGCCGGCCTCCAGGAGGGTCCACAGCACAGGTCTGTGCGGCAGGACTTCCCGGCGGTGATGACTATGGCGGCGGATCATGCAGGCTTGCCGCTCCCCCCACCACTGCCACCGAGGCCGGTGAGCCGCCTCCGTCAGGGCTTCTACGGCCCGGCTCCAGTGGCAACATGGGCGGGAATTCTAAGGGTGCAGGGCCGCTCGGACACGGAGTGTCCCGGTGTGCCCCCCCTTGATGAGAGCCTGGCGGCCCATCTGCTTCCGCAGGCAGCCGGGTGGGCAGAGGGGAGGAAGCCTCTGCCCCCGCTGCCGCGTGACCGTGAAATCCTGGAATATCTGGATAAGATGTTCAGGCTCGGGATGCAGATGGCAGCAGCGGCCAATAATCTTGGCGTGTTGGGTGTCTCACTGATCACCCCTCAGCAGGACATCCCCGCCTCCCCGCCTCCAGACGGGAGCGATTATTTGGACTGCTGCGTGGGCCAGACGGTAGATGGGCCAGACGGTATGGCTACCGCAGCTGGACGTGTGATGTCCCTGGCCACAGTGGCGTCGCGTCACGTGTGGCTGGGTCTGACCGCACTGTCCAAGAAAGACCGGGATGATCTCCTTGGGGCCCCCGTATCCACGGAAGGGCTCTTCGGGTCGATCACCTCGGTCACCTAGTGCTTCAGTTGCTTGGAGGAAGAGAGGGCGCAGCTCAGCCGCATGCTGCCGCTGGCTCGTCCTCAGGCTCTTCCTCGGGGGGGAGAGCGCTCGGCGGTGGTAGGACGGAGAGAGAGGCGCCGGTATAGAGCCCCCGGGGCTCCCGTTGCTCCCTCTGCCTCCGCGGTTCGTCCCGGAGAACCGGCTCAATACCGGCACTCGCGGGGACGGGCTGACCGACCCCGACAGGCTCCCGTTCCAGCTCCGCCTCGGCAAAGGGCTTCAGGGTGGGGTGCACCGTCCTCCAGAAGCTGACTGGCGGTGGGGGGAAGCGTCCCGGCGGAGAGAGTCACTTTCTCCACCCAGGACGCGAGGGCGAATCTCGCCTCCTCCCTGTATGATGCTACTGTTGTGACACGATCATCTTTTAAAAATAAAAATGATTGCATGTATCCCAGTCTAAGTGTAATTTCTCTCCACAAATCCACACTTCCACATAATGTTAACCGTACAGATTCCCCACTCGCTGCCCCAGTTGTAACTCCAGTAAAGGAAGCAGCTAGTGGGCATGCGCATGTGAGAGTGATAAACCGCGCTATGTGGGTACAGGGACATTATGGCCGGCGTAGCAGGGTTAGGAGACACACAACGCCGAGTGTAAAAATTCCGCTTGGGTGAATGTATAATGGCGGAGAGCGCGCTTCAAAGACCTCAGTAGAGAATCGGCCCTTTCTGTGTCGACCCTCCATGGGCAGAACTTCCCTTCACGGGGAGTTTTGCGGCGGAACGGGTCACCAGAGAGTACCACAGCTTTATAGCTGGGGCCCCGCAGCTGATTGCACATCCCCTAACACAATGTTATGGGGAATGGAAGCACAGCTGTGTATTAACGGAGTGGATGGACAGGACGCTGAGACTGGGTTATTCACTCCAGTTTTGCAGCATTCCTCCTCCGTTCACAGGCATAAAAGGGGCGAATCTATCATCCCGAGGGGAGATAGGTTCCCTCTCGGCAGAGATTCAGGCCCTGTTGCAAAAACAGGCAGTGTCTGTTGTGCGCTCTCAAGACAGAGAGGAAGGGCACCTGTACTTCCTGGTTCCAAAGAAGACAGGAGAATTCAGGCCTATTCTGGATCTTCGCAGCCTGAATCTCCACATTGCACGCAGAAAATTCCATATGTTAACTGTAAAACAGTTGATGGGACTGGCGCAGCCAGGCGATTGGTTCACAACCATCGACCTGAAGGACGCTTACTTTCATGTCAGCATTGCTCCAAAGCACAGAAATTATTTGCGTTTTGCCTTCCAGGGTGTAGCCTACGAGTACAACAGACTACCGTTCGGCTACTCCCTATCCCAACGCACGTTCAGCAAATGTGTAGCCACAGCTCTCCAGCCGATGCGCGAGCGTGGCATGAGGGTGTTCTTTTATCTAGACAACCTCATAGTCATGGCCAGGTCCAGGGAATGGGCAATGTTTCACACAGCCCAATTGATCCTACACCAAACCGAGGTTTCGCGGTCAATTGGAAGAAGAGCTCCCCCATACCTCACCAGCAGGTGCAGTATCTGGGGATGTTGCTCGATGCAGGCAGCCTACGAGACACCCTGTCAGAGAGCAGACAGGCATCCTTGCTTCGTGCAGTTTGCAGACTGCGACAGGGGGTAACGGTGACAACGCTGACAATTATGCAGACTCTGGGTCTCATGGCAGCTGCTCACTTTGTGGTACCGCTGGGCTTGCTGCATATGCGCCACCTGCAGAGGTAGTTTGCCGGCCTTTGTTTAGATCCCAAGAGGCACAAACGACACCTGGTGACCATCCCTCCCTCAGTGGTGGGCAACCTCCGTTACTGGGGTTCCCCAGAGCACCTATGGAGGGGAACTCCACTGGGGCGGGTAACCTCCTACGTCACGGTGTTCACGGACGCATCCGTGACAGGTTGGGGGGGGAACTAGGGAGAGCTATAGGGGGTCGCTGGTCTCTAACGGAGACACGGCACAGCAGCCTTCTAGAGCTGCGGGCAGTGGTGTTAGTCCTCCAGCATTTCAAACCCTTAATACAGGGCAAACATGTGCTGGTGAGGAGCGACAACAGCCCCACAGTGGCGTACATCAACAGGCAGGGCGGAGCCCGCTCCGCCGCCTTGTTGACCACAGCGGGGAACCTGTGGTTGTGGGCTTCAGAGATTGTGTTATCTCTGAGGGCCCTCCACATCCCGGGACTGGAGAACAGGAGGGCCGACCTCATGTCAAGAGGCGGGCCCCTGCCAGGCGAGTGGGTGCTTCACCCGGAGGTGGTGAAACAAATCTGGGCCCAGTTCGGGAGAGCGGAGGTGGACTTGTTCGCCAGCCGGCGCAACAGCCACTGTACCCTGTGGTTTTCCATGGCTCGGCGGGACAATCCGCCCTTGGGGGTGGACGTGTTTGCACACGAGCCATGGCCAAGAAAGCTGCTCTACGCCTTTCCACCGGTACGCCTCATTCTCCCCCTCCTGGAGAGGGTGAGACAAGAGCGTCTGTCAGTCATCCTAGTGGCCCCAGATTGCCACTTGGCCGTGGTTCGCAGAGGTGACACAGATGATGGTGGGCCAGCCCTGGGCGATTCCTCAGTTCTGGGGGGGCGATGTCTCAGGAGGCAGGTGCAATAGGGGCGTTACCCACTCTGGGCCAACCTCTCCAGGCTTGGCTCCTGAGAGGGACAGGCTGAGACAGGGGGGACTGTCTGACAAGGTTATTCAGACTATCCAGGCAGCTAGAGCGGGATCCACCACAGCCTGTTACAGGCCAAAGTGGCTGGGATTCCAGCGATGGTGTGAGGAGGGGAGAATAGAGCCCCTATCTTGTACGTTGGGCTCTATGCTGTCCTACTTACAGTTACTGGTGGACAGGGGGCTTGCTCATTCCACAATTCAAGTTTATGCAGCAGCCATCTCGTCCTGCCATGAGGGATTTGGCGGCGGGTCAGCCTTCAGTCAGCCGCTTATGTCAAGGTTTTTGCAGGGGGTCAGGAGGCAGCGCCCAGAAGTGCACGCCTCCACCCCGCAGTGGGACCTGCCGTTGGTGCTCGAGGCTCTGGTCACAGAACCATTTGAGCCTCTGGAGCTCTCCTTCCTGAAAGCGCTGTCATGGAAGACAACGTTGCAACTTAACTTAACTTCGGCCAAGAGAGTGTCAGAGCTGACCGCTCTGTCGGTGCACCCAAGTTGCTTATTGATCCGGGGTGACCGTAGCGGGGCGACAATCAGACCGAACCCCTCCATTGTTCCCAAGAGTCTAAGGAGCTCGTTCAGGTCAAGGGCTATTCAGTTAGGGGACTTTAATCTTCCATCCCATGGTGGGGCCTGGGAGGCTAAATTCCACCTCCTCTGCCCGGTGCGTGCGCTAGCATGTTATGTGGAGCTTAACATGTTATTGGGTTACGTATTGTAACCCAACGTTATATAAGCACAGGTGGAGCCCTCTACTCGGGGCCCTTTCTGTCCTATGCTGCTCGCTGTGTGTGTGTGTGTGTGTGTGTGTGTGTGTGTGTGTGTGTGTGTGTGTGTGTGTGTGTGTGTGTGTGTGTGTGTGTGTGTGTGTGTGTGTGTGTGTGTGTGTGTGTGTGTGTGTGTGTGTGTGTGGTAAGATGCACATATTTACCATAATTTGTGAATTCCATGTGAAAAGTTAGGAAGTCCTTGTCTCACCACACTGAGGCCTCTGACACCCTTTTATTAATCCTTTCAGTAAATGGTTTTACTATGTACAGGAAGTATAAGGATGCTTCTAACAAAGGGGGACAGCTAAGCACGACAGCAAGATGTTCAATACAATTGGTCAGATCTTCCTTTGAGTACCTTGGCATAAGCTTTTCCTGGGTGGTTGAGCAACATGATACCTTGATATAAAAGAGGAGTTAGCCCTTGACCATCACTCAAGATTGAAGAGACATGTCTGCCAGAAACCTGAACAATGTCTAAAGCACTGGTTCTCAACTGGTCAGGCCTCGGGACCCACTTTTTCCTTTGTCAATAAATCGCGACCCGAAATTTGAACCACTCAAATCTATTCAACAAAAAATCGTGCTGTAATATATACGCTTTTCAGCATATAATATTAAAGTGAAGTACAGTGCATATAACCCTTATATCCCTTCACAGAACTAAAGAATGCTTTTACATAAGGTTTAATGAGATGATGGAATCAAAGCTGAACTGTATAACATAAAAAGGCACACATGCTGAAAACCCAACCGCAGGGGGATTGTCCCCCAGGAGATTTTTTGACATACTAACATATAAACCACGCATTCTGGTACACTCTGAGAAGAAAATAAATAAATCTATTACTACCCGACATGTTAATAATATTTTATGCCATTGTTTCTTTTTCACTTTGTTCTGACAGCTGAGCTTGTCAGTGTGAATTACTTTAAATTGTGGGTATGGGTAGATAGCTCAATCTTGATTCTGATTGGCCAGAAGACTCGAAAAAACATCAGCAAAGATGTTTTATTGAGAAGATGATTACTACGTGATCAGTTGTGGTTATTTAACATCTTGCCAAGGACAACTGTAGGAAATGTGCCTGCTGGCTAATACTGGCTCATTTACAGCAATGTGGATTCATGTAGGGTTAGGGTTAGGGTTAGGGTTAGGGTTAGTCTTTTAAATAAATAAACAAACAACCAAACGTGACAGAAGTTTTCAAAATCGTTTATGGTCTCCGGTACTTCCAGTCCAACGCCTAATGCATGCGTTAGAAAATCGGGCCTTCAAAATAAAAAATAAAACATTTTCCAACTTTTTTTTTTCTTCACTTACACATCTGCGACCCACTTTTGGGTTGCGACCCACCAGTTGAGAACCACTGGTCTAGAGCCTTTAATATTGCTGGGCAAGTCTCATCCATACCTGGCGCTGTGATATTGGGATATGGTTAAAGCTTCCCTATAATCTTCCAACTTTTCATTATCCATCGACAACATTTTGGATGTGTTTGGGAGCCTTTCAAAGTGCCTGACAGTATAACGGCCCGTCCACACAGCGGCGTGCGTTGAAGCTTGCTCCATTTTTTGGAATTTGAGGAAATGACCTGCGGTTTGTCTCTCCCAGCATACACGCGGTTTGATTGGCTGACGCTTCCACCGAAGCTTCAGAAGCTTCAAAAGTTGAACATTGCTCAACTTTTGCAGCCTGAAAAGCCAGCAAAGCTCCGCTCTGCTTCCCACAATGCAGTTCGGCGTAAAGTGAGGCAAAGTGACGTCACCCCATTCAAAGCTCTCCTCCTGAGCTGAACACTCTGAAACCCTGTGTCCCTTTCCTGAGTCATCTGGGGGCTGCCAGAACTTTCTTGAGGCGAACAAACAGTCAATCTCATTGGCCTTCCCAATCTCTTGCCTTTATGTGGTTTTTGTTTCAAAATAACCCTGGAACCACCAGGCCCAAAAGGCTGAATGACCTAATCCATTGTCTAGAAGCAAGTTGGCTTCATTGACCCTTTGACCATAACTCTGAGGAGCCACTCCCACAATGTAACTTATCAGCATGGCCCACTTGGTTTCAATACTTCACGAAAAATGTTAATCTTTTAAGATTCTTTACACTGTAAAACCACTCTTGATGAGAAGGAAAAAGTGGCCACCAAAATCAAATAAGATGATGTCAATGCCGGGAATTACGAAAAAAACAAGTTGCATGGAAGTGATGAAGACTGAGATGAAGATGACTGCAGAAAACAATGTAGAGCTTAGGGATTTCAGTCTTAGCTAGAGAAAAAGTAATAGTAGGGGCAAGACAGATGAGAAGAGATATATCAGCTGCATAACGGAGAGCTTTGCCAGAACACAGCAGCTTCTCAACACGTCTCTCTACAGATGGAGACTTCCCAAATGGATGAACTCTGCTTTCCACAACTCTTCAACAAATCCTGCAGGAAGCCTACGCCAGCTCAGTCAGATTTCCTGCTCGCTTACATCCTGCAGTCCTTCATCACTCTGATCACTTCAGCTCTCAACCTGCTGGTCATCATCTCTATCTCCCACTTCAGGCACTGACAAACTTTCAGCTTAAGCTTGTATATGTTCATGATTGAAAAGTAACAGGATTTAGCCATGCATTCCTTTTAATTAATGTTTCAGATAATAGTTGTTCTGTTTTAAATTATAACATATTCAAACCTGACGTTTTCTGACAAAATAGTTCAAGCAAGCACTGCTCAACAAATGCATGTCCATGTCTTTTTTTGTGTTTTAGTGCTGTTTGTTGTTACAAGCTATCATTGATAATTGTATTCATGGTGATATTCTTCCTTTCCAGGCAGCTCCACACCCCCACTAACCTCCTCATCCTCTCCCTGGCTGTCTCAGACTTCCTTGTGGGCCTCATTTTGATGCCTGTTACAATCCTTTTAACAGAGGCTTGCTGGTACTTGGGTGACCTGATATGTGCTCTGTATAATATAGTTCCTTTTATCATTACCTCTTCTACGGTTGGAAACATGGTGCTCATATCCATTGATCGTTATTTTGCTATTTGTGACCCTCTACATTACACCACCAGAGTAACTCTGAACAGAACACAAATCTGCATCTGTCTTTGTTGGATTTGCTCGATTATATATAATTGTCTCATTTTAAAGGACTTTCTGAGACAACCTGATTCACAGAATTCTTGCCATGGAGAGTGTGTAGTTGTCATTGACAATATCACAGGAGCTGTTGACTTAGTTGTTACCTTTATTGCCCCCATTACTGTTATCATAGTTCTGTATATCAGAGTGTTTGTGGTGGCTGTGTCTCAGGCTCGAGCCATGCGATCTCATGTTGTCGCTGTCACTATGCAACGTTCAGTTGGTGCAACTGTTAAGAAATCTGAGATGAAAGCAGCCAGGACTCTTGGTGTTGTTGTCCTTGTGTTTCTAATATGTTTTTTTCCATATTACACTCCATCCCTTGCAGGTGAGGATATTGAAGCTAGTAGTTCAACCTCAATTGTACTCTGGTTGCTGTATTTTAACTCTTGTCTGAACCCATTGATTTATGCCTCGTTATACCCCTGGTTTAGAAAATCGATCAAGCTCATTGTTACCCTTAAAATACTTAAGTCTTGCTCGTGTGATTCTAAAATACTGTAATGGGATTGAGATATATTCTAAAAAACCTCTGTTCAGATGGACATATTTTTTGCTATTGTTGCTGAGTCAGAATGCAATGTGTAATGGCTGAAGAAAGATTAGACATTATTTAATGTAGTAAAACATATGTAACTAAAAGATATTAAATAATTGAATACAAAATAAAACTTGAAATTATTACATTGTGTGGAAGAAGTAGTATTTTTTGACCTGTGTTGACTTCAGTTTGACCAGTATTCTGGTAATGATATGTTCAATTGTTAATTTTGGAGACAATATGCATT
Organism: Trematomus bernacchii; assembly: GCF_902827165.1. Classification (NCBI taxonomy): domain Eukaryota; kingdom Metazoa; phylum Chordata; class Actinopteri; order Perciformes; family Nototheniidae; genus Trematomus; species Trematomus bernacchii. Next base: position 29,740,794 of record NW_022987739.1, read on the forward strand.
ACAGACTGATTGAGTATGTCGTTGGCAGAAGGTGAGTGTGCAACTTCAAAGAAAAAGACAGAGCTGTCGCGTGTGTGTGTGTGTGTGTGTGTGAGAGAGAGAGAGAGAGAGAGAGAGAGAGAGAGAGAGAGAGAGAGAAAAAGGAGAGAAGGTTTTACTGACACATAACAGATTTGGTTCTCCAACACACTGACAATACAATATAACAAGAACAAAAATAAATCTTGTTGAGTGATAACACATGTTTATTTTACCATTGCCCATGATCATTTACATGTACTGTCTGTTGCAATAATGAGGGATTATAATGTAGAAAAACATTCATAATATTTAAGCTGACAATAAGAATTAAAGCTTCAATCAGCGATGATCGGGACCTCGCTAGGGCTGCTCGATTAAGGCAAAAATCATTATCAGGATTATTTTGGTCAATATTGATATCACGATTATTAAATACGATTATTTATTGACTTTTAAAACATCAATTTATTGAACTTTAAAAAAAGAAATAATAATATTTTGAACAGTATCTTTTTAACAGTTGATTACCCTGAACCTTAAGTATAATTCAACTGAAAAACCATTACAAATATAAATAAAATAAATTGTAAATTTATATCTACATTTAAATAAATAATATAAAATTAATAAATACCAATAAAGAAGATCAACAAATATGTTGGGGCGCACTTCCACAAACTACTGAACATAATAAATATAATAAATAAAAATGTATTAGATTATTGGCAAAGTATTCAGCTGAAGCCACATCTTTTTCCACTTCCCCACAGACTTTGTCATAAAGGGCAGGCCAGGGTTTGAGTTATGCGGGGTCATAAGGAGGGTCTGAGCTCCCATGAACTCATACATACAGGGAAATCATACATCTGTGGGGGTCACTAATACATTACCAACAACCATTATTTTAATCACAAATAATGCATGTGTCAATGTAACGAGTATTATTTACGTTAACGAAGTAAATAGTATAAAAGAAAAACATGTTTTCCAAAAGAACTACGCATCATATTCTCTCTTGAATGACAATATGCCTGCACTTCACCTCCAAGGTGCGCAATCAATTATTGGCAATCTATGCCTGTGAGCGTGCTGCGCGAGCCGAGATGAGGTGTGTGTGCGTGCGTAGTTGAACCTTTTCATATTTAAGTTTGTACCATGTTAACTGGGCACATGTCTTTAGCTATGTAGAATGTGATGGCATCTGTTATATCTTTGTGTCTTTGCGAGCTGGTTGAATAGAGAGAGAGAGAGAGAGAGAGAGAGAGAGAGAGAGAGAGAGAGAGAGAGAGAGAGAGAGAGAGAGAGAGAGAGAGAGAGAGAGATAGAGAGAGAGTTGCGGGTCCCGGCCTCCGCCTCCTGTCCTCACAACTTTTATTAATCCCGGTACCGGACAATTGTTATTTGTTCTTACTCGGAACCAGTGGTGGCTGGTGCATTTTTTTCCAGGGGGGGCTCTACCAAAATGTAAGCAAACTTATACACAAACTCAAAACATATGTCATATTACAACGCAGGGCTAGCTCAAAGGCACACAGCACATTTTAGTGCCTGTTTTTCTCAACCTCCTTATTATGCTTACTGATCCCATCCTGTAGCCCTCATTGGACAGCTGTGTTTACTTTCCTAAACATGGCTAGTCGCATAGCATCATCCATGTGGACCCCAAGAAAGGGTCCGAGGCTGGAGGCTGGCAATCGGGGCTGCCCGAAAACAGTCCTAGCCATTCAGGCAACGAGCTCCTCAACCATGGCTTGTTGGCCACCGCCTTTTTGAGGGCAGCCTCTTTGGCCCCTCTAGCCGAGGCTCTCCTCCACTCACAATGAATACACTGAAGAGTGTACTTTAGCTCGTACAGCTCTAGGTCAAAAGAAAAAACAGCTGGGTCCATATTTGGTTCGGTCGTTCTGCCCGATTGCCGGCGGGGGCAATCGGGCTTAACAGGTTAAGGACCTTATAAATCTATTAAGGGCTATAAAAGTGTTCATACTAGGCAGTTTATTTTTATTATTTAGTTTCCCAAGCAGGAAACACGTGACTTATCAGTAACTTTAGACATCTTAAAACCATTTTTATCAATATTTTATCGTGGATTATACATTTAAAGAGAAACCGGCTCGAGATACACTTTTTGTTATATTCCATGGAATGCTCTTAACATCCCGATAGCAATGAATATCTTAAGTGCTTTGACAAAAAATCCATAAAAAAATTTCATCTGTGGAAGCCGTGGTACTGTAAAAAGCACAACCAATCATTTTAGCCGGCCCGGCTAAAATAACTGGATGGCCTACCTGCCTGTCAGCTTTCCATCTGTGCACAAAATTATCTCGTGCCCTGATTGGTCATGTGCGCGTTCGTGTGTGTTGGAGGAGGGGCTCTGTAATGAAGTGGCAGACTTTTTTCAGGCTGTGTATTTTCAAATTCTAGCGCACTCGAGCTGGTTTCTCCAAAAAAATTACCTACCCCACCTTTAACTGACACCAACTATATAATATTTAAAAAATATGTATATAAAATGTATACAATTAATACAATTCAAATATTTTGTTATAACAATCTAGAATCTGTGAAGAATGAAACACAGGGGTAATACCAAGCCTCTGAATTAGCACTAAGCGGAAAAATGCTAACGCACTTAGCACAGAACTCACGGTAGAGATATTTTATACTTCATGCAATCTGCACAAACTAGATATCATATGAAAGCTGAGATTCCACAGATTCCATGGGTATAAGTTTCATCACTGTGCGACCAAAACTCACGGCAGCGAAGCCAGGAAAGACTACAAACAACTTCACTTTACGGGGCCAAAACGGCAAATACGTCTTACCTTTGCTGTTTTCTGATCAAAAGTTGTGTTCAAGGGCATCACAACGCAGATAAACGCTGCTGAAGGTTAATCCAATGTCTCTGTGTCACTTTGAAATGATTACTGATAATCCATCATCAGAGTTGGGTGTAACGCGTTACAAAGTAACTGTAATAATATTACTTTTGGCGTTACTTTTATAATTCAGTAATCACACTACAGTTACTAACATTGTCCCGACACGCGTTACTTCGTTACTTTTATAAAATCAGTAATCACACTACAGTTAGCCTACTAACATAAAGAATTACTATTCTCCCAGAGCCGTGGATTCTCCCTTTGACAGACAAGAGGGATTTCCGCCGCAGGTTTATATTTACGTAACATCTGCCAGGCGAGTGGGTGCTTCACCCGGAGGTGGTGAAGCAAATCTGGGCCCAGTTCGGGAGGGCGGAGGTGGATCTATTGTACCCTGTGGTTTTCCATGGCTCGGCGGGTGGACGTGTTTGCACACAAGCCATGGCCAAGAAAGCTGCTCTACGCCTTTCCACCGGTACGCCTCATTCTCCCCCTCCTGGAGAGGGTGAGACGAGAGCGTCTGTCAGTCATCCTAGTGGCCCCAGATCGCCACTTGGCCGTGGTTCGCAGAGGTGACACAGATGATGGTGGGCCAGCCCTGGGCGATTCCTCAGTTCTGGGGGGGCGATGTCTCAGGAGGCAGGTGCAATAGGGGCGTTACCCACTCTGGGCCAACCTCTCCAGGCTTGGCTCCTGAGAGGGACAGGCTGAGACAGGGGGGACTGTCTGACAAGGTTATTCAGACTATCCAGGCAGCTAGAGCGGGATCCACCACCGCCTGTTACAGGCCAAAGTGGCTGGGATTCCAGCGATGGTGTGAGGGGAGAATAGAGCCCCTATCTTGTACGTTGGGCTCTTTTCTGTCCTACTTACAGTTAGTTGGACAGGGGGCTTGCTCATTCCACAATTCAAGTTAATGCAGCAGCCATCTCGTCCTGCCATGAGGGATTTGGCGGCAGGTCAGCCTTCAGTCAGCTGCTTATGTCGCGTTTTTGCAGGGTGTCAGGAGGCAGCGCCCAGAAGTGCAGGCCTCCGCCCCGCAGTGGGACCTGCCGTTGGTGCTCGAGGCTCTGGTCACAGAACCATTTGAGCCTCTGGAGCTCTCCTCCCTGAAAGCGCTGTCATGGAAGACAGCATTGCTACTTGCCTTAACTTCAGCCAAGAGAGTGTCAGAGCTGACCGCTCTGTCGGTGCACCCAAGTTGCTTATTGCTCCTGGGTGACCGTAGGAGGGCGACAATCAGACCGAACCCCTCCATTGTTCCCAAGAGTCTAAGGAGCTCGTTCAGGTCAAGGGCTATTCAGGCTTCAATCTTCCACCCCATGGTGGGGCCAGGGAGGCTAAATTCCACCTCCTCTGCCCGGTGCGTGCGCTAGCATGTTATGTGTCTCTGGATTATTCCTGTCCCAGCTGGACTACGGTGATACCATTTATAGATTTGCCTGTCCCACTGTTTTGGCCAAACTTGACCCACTTTACCATGCTGCACTGCGTTATATATCAAATGCACCCTATAGGACTCATCATTGCACACTGTATAGCCTAACTGGATGGTCCTCACTTACTATGCGTAGGATGCAGCACTGGTTTTTATTAATGTATGAAGCCATTTTAGGTAAGCTTCCACTCTACATATGTGTCAGATTTGCCCCAGTTTGCGACTCTTACAACCTCAGATCCAGTGCCTGGATATAGTTCCAGGTACCTACTGTACGGACTGAGGCTGGAAAAAGGAGTCTTTCTTATTATGGTCCTTGGTCTTGGAATGACCTTCAATCAAGCCTAAAACTGATGGCACTTGTCTCTATAGCATGTTTTAAATTGAAGTTGTCTGAAGTCCTCACCACCAGCTGCTCTTGCAGTAACAACTAGTGTACTTTTTTTATTGTCCTAATGTGCACAATGTAGTGACTGCTTTTTCGTCTTTTGTTTTCTTAGTTATGTTCTCTGTATTTTATATGTTTGTGTTATGTGTTATGTGTAACGTTGCTGCCTTCTTGGCCAGGTCAGCATTGAAAATGAGATTTTATCTCAATGTTTTTATCTGGTTAAATAAAGGTTAAATAAAAAAATAAAAAATGTGTTCCAATGCTCCTTAGGGACCCAGGAAACCTGGTGCACAGTGAGCCCCATACAGAGCTGGGGGACTGCCCATAGGCAGGCAGGGAGAGCCCTCCTCACTGTTTTCCAGGCACACTATTCACGAGGTAAGCGTGTCTGAGTGTGCCCTACCAGCCAGGTAAACTGCGGCCCCCACTTCTCCCCGGTCACAACTGGAGGAGAGGAGGTTGCGGTGCAGTGGCTGTTAACCAAAAGCCGGTCAGGGGCAGTGTGTTGACTCGATGTTGTTGGACGACAGGCCGTTTAGGCATCAGGGCTCCACCCACTGTACCCATAGAGTCCAGTAGAGGGCGGAGCCTGTGTGGGATATAACGGTGGGTTACGTATTGTAACCCTAGTTATATAAGCACAGGTGGAGCCCTCTACTCGGGGCCCTGTCTGTCCTATGCTACTCGCTGTGTATATTGTAAGATGCACATATTTACCATAATTTGTGAATTCCATGTGAAAAGTTAGGAATTCCTTGTCTCAAATCAAATCAAATCAAATCAAGTTTTATTTATAAAGCACATTTAAAAGCGATTTTTGGTTGAGCCAAAGTGCTGTACATGTAATAAAAACACATTACTACAATCACAATAAAAGACAATAAATTACAACAGATATATATAAAAAAAAAAAGTAAATTAAAAAAACAAAAAAACAAGGAAAAGTCAGGAGTCGTGCTCCGCTCTGACTAGAAGGCCAGAGAGAAGAAGTGTGTTTTTAGTGTAGATTTAAAAACCCCTAGGGTCTGGGCCGACCTCACATGGAGGGGCAGAGTGTTCCAGAGCCTAGGGCCAGCTGCTGCGAAGGCTCGGTGCCCTCGGGTTTTATGCCTGGTCTTGGGCACTACCAGCAGCAGCTGGTCAGCAGACCTTAAAGCTCTGGCTGGGGTGTAGCGCTGGAGGAGTTCGGCTATATAGGCCGGAGCCAGCCCATTTAGTGCTTTGAAAACAAATAAAAGGAATTTAAAATCAATTCTGAACCGAACTGGAAGCCAGTGTAGTGAGGCCAGAATTGGGGTGATGTGGTCACGCTTTTTGTGGCCAGTCAGCAAACGTGCAGCTGCGTTTTGGTCTAGCTGCAGGCGTTTGATTGAGGCCTGGTCCATACCCACATACAGAGCGTTGCAATAGTCCAGTCTTGAGGTAACAAAGGCGTTAATAACCCTTTCTAAGTCATTAAAAGATAAATACGACTTGGTTTTGGCCAATAGTCTTATTTAAAAAAAGCAGGATTTGACTACGGTGCTGACCTGCTTGTCGAATTTAAAAGTGCTAGTGAAGGTCACTCCAAGGTTCATGACAGAGGGGAGGATGTTTTTATTGAGAGAGCCCAGAATATCAACCGGAGAGGCTGGAGGTTGGGGTCCAAAAAAGATGACCTCAGTCTTGCTCTCGTTGAGGTTGGGAAAGTCTTTGCTCAGCCAGGATTTTATCTCTGTTAAGCAGTCCATCAACTGCTGTAGTGAGTGTTTGACATTTGCTTTGAGAGGCAGATAGATCTGTACATCGTCCGCGTAGCAGTGGAAGGGAATATTGTGTTTAGTGAGAATTGAACCTAGGGGCAGTATGTACAGTAGAAAAAGGATGGGGCCCAGAATCGAGCCTTGGGGAACCCCACAGGTAAGAGGGGCTTTGGCAGAGGAGAAGGCACCTAGCTGCACTGAGAAGCTACGGTCTGTCAGGTAGGACCTGAACCATGCAAGGGCAGAGCCTGTGATGCCAGCGGACTGTTCAAGCCGTGACAGCAGGATGCTATGGTCCACAGTGTCAAAGGCAGCTGTCAGGTCTAACAGCACCAAGACAGCTGGGCTACCTGAGTCGGCGGCTAGGAGCAGATCATTAAAAACTCTTAAAAGGGCTGTTTCAGTGCTGTGCATGGGTTTGAAGCCAGGCTGAAACTTTTCATGGATTCCATGGATGGTTAAAAAAGACTGCAGCTGGGCGTAGACTACTCGCTCCAGGGCTTTAGATAAAAAAGGTAGCTGGGAGATGGGCCTAAAATTTGCGAGAATGGAGGGGTCGAGATTTTTCTATTTAAGGAGTGGCTTAACCACGGCATGTTTGAAGGCAGCTGGGACACATCCTGAGGTAAGAGAGGTGTTTAAAAGTAATAAAATACTTGCTCCAACTGAATCAAAAACATCTCTGAGAAGGCGAGAGGGAATGCTGTCTGAGGTGCAGTTTGTCGGCCGCAGGTGCTTGACTACATCCGAGAGAGAAGAGAGGGAT
>NW_022987739.1:29748385-29885885 GCF_902827165.1 Trematomus bernacchii
CTCCAACTGAATCAAAAACATCTCTGAGAGAAGGCGAGAGGGAATGCTGTCTGAGGTGCAGTTTGTCGGCCGCAGGTGCTTGACTACATCCGAGAGAGAAGAGAGGGATACAGGCTCGAAGTGGTCGAGGACAGCAGGGCACAGAAAAGGAGCAGGATCTGGGGTAGCACTAGTGTGGGCTAGCCTAAGAGCAGATACCTTTTCAATAAAAAATGTAAGAAACTTATCACAGAGAGTAGTCGATGGGACAATAGAAGAAACATCACAGGCATTAATGATAGAGTTGAGGACATTAAAAAGAACCTGAGGTTTATGGCTGTTTTTGGAGATTAACAGAGAAATGTGCTCTGTTTTGGCTGCTTTGACTGCCGTCTGGTAGTCGGACAGGCAAGCACGAAGGATTTCTAGGGAGACATGGAGTTTATCCTTTTTCCATTTTCTCTCTGCACGCCTGCAAGCACGTCTGAGAGCACGAGTACAGTCATTGAGCCACGGCTCTGATAGAACTTTGGTGCGTCTAAGCGTAAAAGGAGCAACAGAATCCAGTATTAGTGTGCATGTCGAGTCAAACATGGAGATAAGCTCATCAGCATTAAAAGCAATTTACAGATCGGAAAAGCATTAAAAACATCAGAGAACTGTGAGGCAGTCAAGGGGTTAATCGAACGCAGGCGACGCGCCGGGGCACGTGATTCGACTCCTGCGGAAGGGATGTAGGGCACACCGACATCCTGCATATTTAAGTTTGTAGCAAGTAGAGGGCTGCTTCTGCGTGTGTGTGTGTTGTGTGTGTGTGTGTGTGTGTGTGTGTGTGTGTGTGTGTGTGTGTGTGTGTGTGGTGTGTGTGAATGTAAAAGCTAAAGGAATGGAGAAAATTTGTGAATTCCATGTGAAAATTAGGAATTCCTTGTCTCACCACACTGAGGCCTCTGACACCCTTTCATTAATCATTACATTACATTACATACATTACTTTTAGCTGACGCTTTTATCCAAAGCGACTTACAATAAGTGCATTCGACCAAGAAGATACAAACTTGAAGAAAACAGAATCATATAAGTACATCAGTTTTCATAGAGCCAAAACATTTCAAGTGCTACTCAACAGGCTTTAGATAAGCCAGTCCTTTATTAGTATATAAGTGCTTTGTTAGGAATTGTATTTCTCGAAGTGGAGTCGAAAGAGATGAGTTTTCAGTCTGCGCCGGAAGATGTGTAAGCTTTCTGCTGTCCTGATGTCAATGGGGAGCTCATTCCACCATTTTGGAGCCAGGATAGCAAACCAACGTGTTTTTGCTGATGGGAACTTGGGTCCCCCTCGCAGTGAGGGTGCAGCGAGCCGTTTGGCTGATGCAGAGCGGAGTGCACGTGCTGGGGTGTATGGTTTAACCATGTCCTGGATGTAGGAAGGGCCAGATCCATTCACAGCATGGTACGCAAGTACCAGTGTCTTGAAGTGGATTCTAGCAGTTACTGGAAGCCAGTGAAGGGAGCGGAGGAGCGGTGTGGTGTGGGAGAATGTAGGAAGGTTGAAGACCAGACGAGCCGCTGCATTCTGGATGAGCTGCAGAGGTCGGATGGCACATGCAGGTAGACCAGACAGTAGGGAGTTGCAGTAGTCAACGCGTAAGATGACGAGAGCCTGGACTAGTAGTTGCGTCGCTTTCTGGGTCAGGAGGGGACGTATCCTCCTGATGTTGTAAAGAGTGTATCTGCAGCAGCGGGTTGTAGCAGCGATGTTTGCAGTGAAGGACAGGTTGTTATTTAGGGTCACACCCAGATTCCTTGCAGTCTGAGTCGGGGAAACAACAGAGGGGCCGATGTTGATTGACCTCGAGGTGGTGGAGATGGAGGAGCAGGATGTCGGTGTGCCCTTCGTGTTCGCCATGCCAGCGGGCCGGGTGGCCCAGTTCGTCGAGGAGGAAGACGACGACGACACCTCGTTGTCTGATGCTTCCGTGACCGGCCTCCAGGAGGGTCCACAGCACAGGTCTGTGCGGCAGGACTTCCCGGCGGTGATGACTATGGCGGCGGAGCGTGCAGGCTTGCCGCTCCCCCCACCACTGCCACCGAGGCCGGTGAGCCGCCTCCGTCAGGGCTTTTACGGCCCGGCTCCAGTAGCAACATGGTGCAGGGCCGCTCGGACACGGAATGTCCCGGTGTGCCCCCCCTTGATGAGAGCATGGCGGCCCATCTGCTTCCGCAGGCAGCCGGATGGGCAGAGGGGAGGAAGCCTCTGCCCCCGCTGCCGCGTGACCGCGAAATCCTGGAATATCTGGATAAGATGTTCAGGCTCGGGACGCAGATGGCAGCAGCGACCAATAATCTTGGCGTGTTGGGTGTCTCACTGATCACCCCTCAGCAGGACATCCCCGTCTCCCCGTCTCCCCGTCTCCCCGTCTCCCCGTCTCCCCGTCTCCCCGTCTCCCCGTCTCCCCGCCTCCGGACGGGAGCGATTATTTGGACTGCTGCGTGGGCCAGACGGTAGATGGGCCAGACGGTATGGCTACCGCAGCTGGACGTGTGATGTCCCTGGCCACAGTGGTGTCGCGTCACGTGTGGCTGGGTCTGACCGCACTGTCCAAGAAAGACCAGGATGATCTCCTTGGGGCCCCCGTATCCACGGAAGGGCTCTTCGGGTCGATCACCTCGGTCACCTAGTGCTTCAGTTGCTTGGAGGAAGAGAGGGCGCAGCTCAGCCGCATGCTGCCGCAGGCTCGTCCTCAGGCTCTTCCTCGGGGGGGAGAGCGCTCGGCGGTGGTAGGACGGAGAGAGAGGCGCCGGTATAGAGCCTCCGGGGCTCCCGTTGCTCTCTCTGCCTCCGCGGTTCGTCCCGGAGAACCGGCTCAATACCGGCACTCGCGGGGACGGGCTGACCGACCCCGACAGGCTCCCGTTCCAGCTCCGCCTCGGCAAAGGGCTTCAGGGTGGGGTGCACCGTCCTCCAGAAGCTGACTGGCGGTGGGGGGAAGCGTCCCGGCGGAGAGAGTCACTTTCTCCACCCAGGACGCAAGGGTGAATCCCGCCTCCTCCCTGTATGATGCTACTGTTGTGACACGATCATCTTTTAAAAATAAAAATGATTGCATGTATCCCAGTCTAAGTGTCATTTCACTAGCAAGAACCACGCCACAACAGTGTGATGTTTGTACGTTTATTGAAGTAACATGTGGAGGATATGAGGGGGGGTGAGAGTGATCTGGGAGGACGAGCTATGGTCCGTGCGGTGGGAGACTCAGAGTGGGGGTTCCGTCTCCGGCATGAACTGCGTGGGCTGATTACGGTCCCCCAGACGATACCTGGAGTTTAATGTTAGTATACGCAGTATATAGATATGCACCGTTTAGATATAAATGGTGATGGGCAGAGGATGTTTATGGGTAGAAGGGTGAGGGAGGGTGGGTTGAAAGATGAGACAAGCGGTTGCCGGAAGCTTTTGCCGGATATAAATAGGGGTGGCCGTGGTTTGAGGCGGAGTTTTAGGCGTGGCCATGCTCCTGAACCTATGTTAACATTTTAACCTAATTTCTCTCCACATATCCACACTTCCACATAATGTTAACCGTACAGATTCCACACTCGCTGCCCCAGTTGTAACTCCAGTAAAGGAAGCAGCTAGTGGGCATGTGCATGTGAGAGTGATAAACCGCGCTATGTGGGTACAGGGACATTATGGCCGGCGTAGCAGGGTTAGGAGACACACAACGCAGAGTGTAAAAATTCCGCTTGATGCATTTCACCGTTTGGGTGAACTGCATCATGGCGGAAGAAAGCGCGCTTCAAAGACCTCAGTAGAGAATCGGCCCTTTCTGTGTCGACCCTCCATGGGCAGAAACTTCCCTTCACGGGGAGTTTTGCGGCGGAACGGGTCACCAGAGAGTACCACAGCTTTATAGCTGGGGCCCCGCAGCTGATTGGACATACCCTAACGCAATGTTATGGGGAATGGAAGCACAGCTGTGTATTAACGGAGTGGATGGACAGGCATAAAAGAGGCAAATCTATCATCCCGAGGGGAGATAGGTTCCCTCTCGGCAGAGATTCAGGCCCCTGTTGCAAAAAACAGGCAGTGTCTGTTGCACGCTCTCAAGACAGAGAGGAAGGGCACTATTCCCTGTACTTCCTGGTTCCCAAGAAGACAGGAGAATTCAGGCCCATTCTGGATCTTCGCAGCCTGAATATCCACATTGCACGCAGAAAATTCCATATGTTAACTGTAAAACAGTTGATGGGACTGGTCTGCAGCCAGGCGATTGGTTCACGACCATCAACCTGAAGGACGCTTACTTTCATGTCAGCATTGCTCCAAAGCACAGAAAGTATTTGCGTTTTGCCTTCCAGGGTGTAGCCTATGAGAACAACAGACTACCGTTCGGCTACTCGCTATCCCCAAGCACGTTCAGCAAATGTGTGGCCACAGCGCTTCAGCCGATGCGCGACCGTGGCATGAGGGTTTTCTTTTATCTAGATGACCTCATAGTCATGGCCAGGTCCAGGGAATGGGCAATGTTTCACACAGCCCAATTGATCCTACACCTAACCAAGTTAGGTTTTGCGGTCAATGGAAGAAGAGCTCCCCCATACCTCACCAGCAGGTGCAGTATCTGGGGATGTTGCTCGATGCAGGCAGCCTACGCGCCACCCTGTCAGAGAGGAGACAGGCATCCTTGCTTCGTGCAGTTTGCAGACTGCGACAGGGGGTAACGGTGACAACGCTGACTCTGGGTCTCATGGCAGCTGCTCACTTTGTGGTACCGCTGGGCTTGCTGCATATGCGCCGCCTGCAGAGGTGGTTTGCCGGCCTTCGTTTAGATCCCAAGAGGCACAAACAACGCCTGGTGACCATCCCTCCCTCAGTGGGGGGCAACCTCCATTACTGGGGGTCCCCAGAGCACCTACGGAGGGGAACTCCACTGGGGCGGGGTAACCTCCTACGTCACGGTGTTCACGGACGCACCGTGACAGGTTGGAGGGGGGAACTGCCTAGGGAGAGCTATAGGGGTCGCTGGTCTCTAACGGAGACACGGCACAGCAGCCTTCTAGAGCTGCTGGCAGTGGTGTTAGTCCTCCAGCATTTCAAACCCTTAATACAGGGCAAACATGTGCTGGTGAGGAGCGACAACAGCCCCACAGTGGCGTACATCAACAGGCAGGGCGGACCGCTCCGCGCCTTGTTGACCACAGCGGGGGAACCTGTGGTTGTGGGCTTCAGAGATTGTGTTATCTCTGAGGGCCCTCCACATCCCGGGACTGGAGAACAGGGGAGCCAACCTCATGTCAAGAGGCGGGCCCCTGCCAGGCGAGTGGGTGCTTCAACCGGAGGTGGTGAAGCAAATCTGGGCCCAGTTCGGGAGAGCAGAGGTGGACTTGTTCGCCAGCCAGCGAACAACAGCCACTGTACCCTGTGGTTTCCATGGCTCGGTGGGACAATCCGCCCTTGGGGATGGACGTGTTTGCACACAAGCCATGGCCAAGAAAGCTGCCTCTACGCCTTTCCACCGGTACGCCTCATTCTCCCCCTCCTGGAGAGGGTGAGACAAGAGCGTCTGTCAGTCATCCTAGTGGCCCCAGATTGCCGCTTGGCGCCGTGGTTCGCAGAGGTGACACAGATGATGGTGGGCCAGCCCTGGGCGATTCCTCAGTTCTGGGGGGGCGATGTCTCAGGAGGCAGGTGCAATAGGGGCGTTACCCACTCTGGGCCAACCTCTCCAGGCTCCATCTCGTCCTGCCATGAGGGATTTGGCGGCAGGTCAGCCTTCAGTCAGCCGCTTATGTCGAGGTTTTTGCAGGGGGTCAGGAGGCAGCGCCCAGAAGTGCACGCCTCCACCCCACAGTGGGACCTGCCGTTGGTGCTCGAGGCTCTGGTCACAGAACTATTTGAGCCTCTGGAGCTCTCCTCCCTGAAAGCGCTGTCATGGAAGACAGCGTTGCTACTTGCCTTAACTTCGGCCAAGAGAGTGTCAGAGCTGACCGCTCTGTCGGTGCACCCAAGTTGCTTATTGATCCGGGGTGACCGTAGCGGGGCGACAATCAGACCGAACCCCTCCATTGTTCCCAAGAGTCTAAGGAGCTCGTTCAGGTCAAGGGCTATTCAGTTAGGGGACTTTAATCTTCCACCCCCATGGTGGGGCCTGGGAGGCTGTACCCATAGAGTCCAGTAGAGGGCGGAGCCTGTGTGGGTTACGTATTGTAACCCTAGTTATATAAGCAGGTGGAGCCCTCTACTCGGGGCCCTGTCTGTCCTATGCTGCTCGCTGTGTGTGTGTGTGTGTGTGTGTGTCTGAGTGTGTGTGTGTGTGTGTGTGTGTGTGTGTGTGTGTGTGTGTGTGTGTGTGTGTGTGTGTGTGTGTGTGTGTGTGTGTGTGTGTGTGTGTGTGTGTGTGTGTGTGTGTGTGTGTGTGTTAAGATGCACATATTTACCATCATTTGTGAATTCCATGTGAAAAGTTAAGAATTCCTTGTCTCACCACACTGAGGCCTCTGACACCCTTTTATTAATCCTTTCAGTAAATGGTTTTACTATGTACAGGAAGTATAAGGATGCTTCTAACAAAGGGGGACAGCTAAGCACGACAGCAAGATGTTCAATACAATTGGTCAGATCTTCCTTTGAGTACCTTGGCATAAGCTTTTCCTGGGTGGTTGAGCAACATGATACCTTGATATAAAAGAGTTAGCCCTTGACCATCACTCAAGATTGAAGAGACATGTCTGCCAGAAACCTGAACAATGTCTAAAGCAGTGGTTCTCAACTGGTCAGGCCTCGGGACCCACTTTTTCCTTTGTCAATAAATCGCGACCCGAAATTTGAACCACTCAAATCTATTCATCAAAAGATCGTGCTGTAATATATACGCTTTTCAGCATATAATATTAAAGTGAAGTACAGTGCATATATCCCTTATATCCCTTCACAGAACTAAAGTATGCTTTTACATAAGGTTTAATGAGATGATGGAATCAAAGCTGAACTGTATAACATAAAAAGGCACACATGCTGAAAACCCAACCGCAGAAGGGGGGTCTGGGGGGATTGCCCCCCAGGAGATTTTTTGACATACTAACATATAAACCACGCATTCTGGTACACTCTGAGAAGAAAATAAATAAATCTATTACTACCCGACATGTTAATAATATTTTATGCCATTGTTTCTTTTTCACTTTGTTCTGACAGCTGAGCTTGTCAGTGTGAATTACTTTAAATTGTGGGTAAGGGTAGATAGCTCAATCTTGATTCTGATTGGCCAGAAGACTCGAAAAAACATCAGCAAAGATGTTTTATTGAGAAGATGATCACTACGTGACAGAGGTTTTCAAAACCGTTTATGGTCTCCGGTACTTCCAGTCCAACGCCTAATGCATGCACAGCGTTAGAAAATCGGGCCTTCAAAATAAAAAATAAATGTCCAACTTTTTTTTTTTGTGTCCGCAACCCACTTTTGGGTCACGACCCACCAGTTGAGAACCTTTAATATTGCCGGGCAAATCTCATCCATACCTGGCGCTGTGATATTGGGATATGGTTAAAGCTTCCTTATAATCTTCCAACCTTTCATTATCCATCGACAACATTTTGGATGTGTTTGGGAGCCCTTCAAAGTGCCTGACAGTATCAGGATATCAGCAGCTCTCCTCGTGAGCTGAACACTCTGAAACCCTGGGTGTTTCTCAATCGCGAGTAAAGCTGCTTCAGAGCCACTATTTCAAGCATACTACGTCATCGAGTGCCGCCGAAGTACTGTTCCAATCTCCAGCATACTTGGAAATCTACCGGGCCCGGCGTACTCCGTTTGGAGAAATATCGAGGCTGCACATGAGTAGACTCCGCGGTCTTAAAATCCCCACAATGCTATGCGCACGGACCAATTTCCCCAAATCTGTGGCGGAAGATGTAAGGCGGGGCCTCTCATATGACGCACACCTGCACACTTGCTAGCGTGTTCCACTCTTCGTTTTCCGAATGCCAGGAAGTATTCTTGCCTCGCTTCTGAAGCAAGATGCTCGGCAGACATGTGCTACCAAGCAAGCGCACTCGCGATTGAGAAACACCCACAGTGTCCCTTTCCTGAGTCATCTGGGGGCTGCCAGAACTTTCTTGAGGCGAACAAACAGTCAATCTCATTGGCCTTCCCAATCTCTTGCCTTTATGTCGTTTTTAGCCCAAAAGGCTAAATGACCTAATCCATTGTCTAGAAGCAAGTTGGCTTCATTGACCCTTTGACCATAACTCTGAGGAGCCACTCCCACAATGTAACTTATCAGCATGGCCCACTTGGTTTCAATACTTCACGAAAAATGGTAATCTTTTAAGATTCTTTACACTGTAAAACCACTCTTGATGAGAAGGAAAAAGTGGCCACCATAATCAAATAAGATGATGTCAATGCCGGGAATTACGAAAAAAACAAGTTGCATGGAAGTGATGAAGACTGAGATGAAGATGACTGTAGAAAACAAAGTAGAGCTTAGGGATTTCAGTCTTAGCTAGAGAGAAAGTAATAGTAGGGGCAAGACAGATGAGAAGAGATATATCAGCTGCATAACGGAGAGCTTTGCCAGAACACAGCAGCTTCTCAACACGTCTCTCTACAGATGGAGACTTCCCAAATGGATGAACTCTGCTTTCCACAACTCTTCAACAAATCCTGCAGGAAGCCTACGCCAGCTCAGTCAGATGTCCTGCTCGCTTACATCCTGCAGTCCTTCATCACTCTGGTCACTGCAGCTCTCAACCTGCTGGTCATCATCTCTATCTCCCACTTCAGGCACAGACAAACTTTCAGCTTAAGCTTGTATATGTTCATGATTGAAAAGTAACAGGATTTAGCCATGCATTCCTTTTAATTAATGTTTCAGATAATAGTTGTTCTGTTTTAAATTATAACATATTCAAACCTGACGTTTTGTGACAAAATTGTTCAAGCAAGCACTGCTCAACAAATGCATGTCCATGTCTTTTTTTGTGTGTTAGTGCTGTTTGTTGTTACAAGCTATCATCGATAATTGTATTTATGATGATATTCTTCCTTTCCAGGCAGCTCCACACCCCCACTAACCTCCTCATCCTCTCCCTGGCTGTCTCAGACTTCTTTGTGGGCCTAATTTTGATGCCTGTTAAAATCCTTTTAACAGAGGCTTGCTGGTACTTGGGTGACCTATTGTGTGCTCTGTATACTATAGTTCCTTTTATCATTGCCTCTTCTACGGTTGGAAACATGGTGCTCATATCCATTGATCGTTATTTTGCTATTTGTGACCCTCACTCTGGGTTGATTGCTGATGGAGGAGCATGCAATTGACTGCCTTGTAGAGAAAACATTTCTCTTTATTTTGTATAATCTTTGTTGAAAGTGTGTGTGTTGAGAGGTGGAGTAGTTAGGTAAGTCTGGGGTACCCTGTACACTTCTCATCACGTAGATAACTAATGTTAAGACACACTAGGTTAGCGGATTGTTGCCACCCCTGTATTCTGTTTTTGTCCAATTCTGAGTAGTTTAGGTAGTGAGGGTTTTTGTTTGAGTTTTGGTTTCAAAGGATAGACGTAGAGATAGGCCTGGTTTTGTTATGCTTGTTTCTTTTGTTTGGCACAATCCTTCGACTCCTCCTCCTCCTCACACACAGAGAATTTCTGTAAGGTTCTGTTCAGTTTAAAAGGTTTACAAGAATAAACCTTTTGTCAAACCTTTACGCTGACTCTCATTTTATTGGTTGTTGTGTGTTATTGTCTCCAGGTCCCCTAGACCTTAGTGGGGACGTAACACAAATGGGGGCTCATCCGGGATTTAAATTTTCCTGAGCTAAAGATAACCAATAATATTGAAGTCATTGTGGCTGTTGTAAAGTTGCTGAAAAAATGGGTTTTGACTTACAGGATTTTATTGAAAGTCCAAGTGTTGATAAGTTGTATTCCTGTCGCAAAGATGACATGTTATGTGTTGCAGCTCACTTTAACATTTCAGTAGACAAGTATAGAGTAAAAAAAGAGCTAAGAGATGAAATCCTGCAAAAACTAGAGGAGTTAAAAATTCTTGTAATCCCAGGCATGTCAACACCGACTACGGCTGATGTGTCTATTGATGATGATGGTGAACGTGTAGTTGGTGCTTCCTTTATAGAACAGGAGGGTCGTGCTGTATTAGCTACACCTAGAATTGACAAGGTTAAACCTGGAGCTCCTCCTGCAACGCTTCCTAGGTTTGAGGCTTTCTCTCCGGGTAGCTTTGGTGCAAGTAGTAGTGCCAAACTGAAGGTTCGTCTTGCCCGTCTTCAGCTGGAGGCCCAGGAGAAGGAAATGGTGCGTAGAGCGGACTATGATTTCAAACTGCAGATTCGCAAGTTAGAGATAGAAGCTGAAATCACGTTAAAGCGGCTTGAAGTTGATTCCCTGAGAATCTCTTCAGAGCAGAGATTTGAGAGGTCAATACCTTCGCATGCAGTCCATCCCAGAAGTTTTGATGTTAGTAAAAATATTGCTTTGGTGCCAACTTTTAGAGAGTCGGAAGTTGACTCATATTTTTGTGCTTTTGAGAGAATTGCTACCGCACTAGTCTGGCCTAAAGACATGTGGCCAATCCTACTTCAGTGCAAATTAGTAGGAAAAGCTCAGGAAGTGGTATCTTCACTTTCTTTGGAAGAAAGCTTGCAGTACGAAGTGCTTAAAGAGTCAATCTTGCGTGCTTATGAGCTTGTGCCGGAGGCTTACAGACAAAAGTTCAGAAACCATAAAAAGTCTGCTACGCAGACATTTGTTGACAAACCTTTACGCTGACTCTCATTTTATTGGTTGTTGTGTGTTATTGTCTCCAGGTCCCCTAGACCTTAGTGGGGACGTAACACAAAGTGTCATTGACAATATCACAGGAGCTGTTGACTTTGTTGTTACCTTTATTGCCCCCATTACTGTTATCATAGTTCTGTATATCAGAGTGTTTGTGGTGGCTGTGTCTCAGGCTCGAGCCATGCGATCTCATGTTATTGCTGTCACTATGCAACTTTCAGTTGGTGCAACTGTTAAGAAATCTGAGATGAAAGCAGCCAGGACTCTTGGTGTTGTTGTCCTTGTGTTTCTAATATGTTTTTTTCCATATTACACTCCATCCCTTGTAGGTGAGGATATTGAAGCTAGTAGTTCAACCTCACTCATTGTAATCTGGTTACTGTATTTTAACTCTTGTCTGAACCCATTGATTTATGCCTTCTTATACCCCTGGTTTAGAAAATCTATCAAGCTCATTGTTACCCTTAAGATACTTAAGTCTTGCTCGTGTGATTCTAAAATACTGTAATGACGGACTGTGGTTGAGATATATTCTAAAAAACCTCTGTTCAGATGGACATATTTTTGCTATTGTTGCTGAGTCAGAATGCAATGTGTAATGGCTGAAGAAAGATTAGACATTATTTAATGTAGTAAAACATATGTAACTAAAAGATATTAAATAATTGAATACAAATAAAACTGGAAAATATTACATTGTGTGGAAGAAGTAGTATTTTTTGACCTGTGTTGACTTCAGTTTGACCAGTATTCTGGTAAAGATATGTTCAATTGTTAATTTAGTAGACAATATGCATTACAGACTGATTGAGTATGTCGTTGGCAGAAGGTGAGTGTGCAACTTCAAACAAAAAGACAGAGCTGTCGCGTGTGTGTTTGTGTGTGTGTGTGTGTGTGTGTGTGTGTGTGTGTGTGTGTGTGTGTGTGTGTGTGTGTGTGTGTGTGTGTGAGAGAGAGAGAGAGAGCGAGAGAGAGAAAAAGGAGAGAAGGTTTTACTGACACATAACAGATTTGGTTCTCCAACACACTGACAATACAATATAACAAGAACAAAAATAAATCTTGTTGAGTGCTAACACATGTTTATTTTACCATTGCCCATGATAATTTACATGTACTGTCTGTTTCAATAATGAGGGATTCAAATGTAGAAAAACATTCATAATATTTAGGCTGACAATAAGAATTAAAGCTTCAATCAGCGATGATCGGGACCTCGCTAGGGCTGCTCGATTAAGGCAAAAATCATAATCACGATTATGTTGGTCAATATTGATATCACGATTATTAAATACGATTATTCATTGACTTTGAAAACATCAATTTATTGAACTTTAAAAAAAGAAATAATAATATTTTGAACAGTATCTTTTTAACAGTTGATTACCCTGAACCTTAAGTATAATTCAACTGAAAAACCATTACAAATATAAATAAAATAAATTGTACATTTATATCTACATTTATATTTAAATAAATAATATCAAATTAATAAATACCAATAAAGAAGATCAACAAATATTTTGGGGCGCACTTCCACAAACTACTGAACATAATAATTATAATAAATAAAAATGTATTAGATTATTGGCAAAGTATTCAGCTGAAGCCACATCTTTTTCAACTTCCCCACGGCCTTTGTCATAAAGGGCAGACCAGGGTTCAAGTTATGCGGGGTCATAAGGAGGGTCTGAGCTCCCATGAACTCATACATACAGGGAAATCATACATCTGTGGGGGTCGCTAATTGAAGTAAAAGATATGATTCTACACTGTATTGAAGTAAACATGTATTATTTTGAATTGTATTTTAGTGAACATGTATTGTTTGAACTGTTTTATGTAATCACAACTCACTGACTTAGAGATTCTGTGTGTCACACACCAACATCGCTTCTTATCATCCCTAAAAGCCAGATGCTGTTTTTAAGTCGTTAAAGACATCGTTAAATAGGTGAAGAACGCATGGGAAGGGAATGTGGTGTAGATAAGGTGGAGATAAACGTTGACTTTTGACCTGGTGAAATTTAGGATCTCACTCTCTGTTCGGAACTCTGATTGACCTCGACCAGAAGTGAATCCAGCCAATCAGGACACTTGGGGGAGGTGAGCAGTTTAAACAGCTCCTCCCCAGGGGCTCTCTAATTCGCTGTCGAATAAAAGGGGAAGGGAACAATTTAACACATCTCCGCCCCAAAATAGGGATATGAATACTGATGTTTTTGAGTGTAAAAATGCTTTTTGGTTTGGTGAGTTGGTTTGATCCTGATATCTGTGTCCGCATCGCATCACAAACCTGAAGTCCAATTTCTTTTTGGTTTGATGAGTGGTTTGATCCCGACGCATTTATCTGCATCGCATCACAAACCTGAAAGTCCGGAGTGCTCGAGTACTCTGTATAACTTGTATATGTGTTTGGTTTCCTACTAGAAGTAAACTCAGATAATTTGTTATAACTTTGATTCCGGTGTTTTCAATTCCTTTCTTAATTTAATAAAGATCCAGCCTCATCCAACGAACGGCGCGTAGCAGAGGTGTTCTGCTCCAACATAATACATTACCAACAACCATTATTTTAATCACAAATAATGCATGTGTCAATGTAACGAGTATTATTTACGTTAACGAGGTAAATAGGCTAAAAGAAAAACATGTTTTCCAAAAGAACTACGCATCGTATTCTCTTGAATGACAATATGCCTGCACTTCACCTCCAAGGTGCGCAATCAATTATTGGCAATCTATGCCTGTGAGCGTGCTGCGCGAGCCGAGATGAGGTGTGTGTGCGTGCGTAGTTGAACCTTTTCATATTTAAGTTTGTACCATGTTAACTGGGCACATGTCTTTAGCTATGTAGAATGTGATGGCATCTGTTATATCTTTGTGTCTTTGCGAGCTGGTTGAATAGAGGAGAGAGAGAGAGAGAGAGAGAGAGAGAGAGAGAGTTGCGGGGCTCGGCCGCCGCCTCCTGTCCTCACAACTTTTATAATCCGGGTTACCGGACAATTGTTATTTGTTCTTACTCGGAACCAGTGGCGGCTGGTGCATTTTTTTCCAGGGGGGGCTCTACCAAAATGTAAGCAACTTCAGGGTTCTTACAACCTTTTCCAAAGTCAAATTCAAGCACTTTTCAAGCATTTTCAAGGTGCATTTTCAAGCTTTTTCAAGCATCTTACAGCTGTTGTAAAATTACATATTATATACACATACCTTAAACTCAAATGATTATTTCCCTACCATCACATTAAATCAGATGTTCTTTATGCTATAAACAACCAAATGTGTGTTTCATAATAGCATTCTACATGAGGATGAAAATTAAAAATGTTAGAAAAGAAAACTAAGTTTAATATTTCAAAATGAGTGACCCATCTGTACGTAGACTGGGCATCCCATATAACCTGGCTGAGCCAATATAAAACAATCAGCCAAATAACTTTTCAATATATTATTGATTACTATTTTTGAGGTACTTTTAGGTTGGCAGTAAACACAAGTCAGAGGTAAATGGTGTACTCCACTACATGTATTTAATACCTTTAGTTACTTTACAGATGTGGATGAATGATGTGAAATATAATCAAGTGTTAAATCAGACTTTAGTTCCACCTGGAGTAAATTCACAAGCTACCCTGCAGTATACAAAGTCATTCAAACTAGCTGCAACTTTACCAGCTTTGATAACACTTTCATGATCAATCATTATAAAACATATCATATACAATTATTAGGGATGCTCCGATCGCCAATTTTGGAGCCGATCGCCGGAATCAGTATCGGCCGATACCGCTCTCTTTTCCTCTCTCCCCCCTTTCTCTCTCTCTCCTGACAGCCCGTCAGTATCTCCTGCAGCTCACTGATCCAGTAATGAGCGACCCGACAGTGAAGAATAAATATATTTATAACTAGTTAGCTTGTTCCAGAGGTAGATAAAATAGCTAAGTGTGTTAGGTCTAACTCTTAATGTGTGTTCTGCTCCGCTCACCGGTCCGTCACAGCGGGTGGAGCTGCAGGATTTCTGCTTCACACACACGTTGCATACCGCTATTTTATTGTCATTTTCGGACACTTAAAATACTGCCAGACTAGTGAAGCCATTTTGGCGAGCTTGTTTTGCCGCGCACAGAGAAAAGTGTCATGTATTTTATATGCAACGATAGCCTAATCTAAAATGCTCTACTCTGGCGTACCTTTCGTGTGGTGTGTGGCGTCAGCGCAGACTCTCGCATCGTTATTGTTGCACACTTTGCAGGAGGCTACTCTTGGGCTTCGCTTGACCCTCGTCTTAGCCATGGCTTGTATTTGTCTTCTGCTAGCCAACGCTCGTTGAAACGGCAACCTCCTGGCATACTGTCATCTATCACTCTCATCAGAATGCCCAGGTCACACACGTAACAAAAACACTTGCCGGTCACGCGCATAGCGCGGGAAGGCCGGAGCGGAGCTGTTTTATGTAAAAGCGAAGCAATTAAGCGCGCTCCGACTTCTTTATTTTCTTTATTCTAAAAAGCGAAGTAAAGCATTTACAATTTCAAGCACTTTATCCCAAATTCAGCACCATTCCCAAAATGCAAGCACTTTTCAAACCTTGAAAACACCTCGTACAATTTCAAGCATTTTCAAGGATTTCCAGCACCCGTACGCACCCTGAAACTTATACACAAACTCAAAAAATATGTCATATTACAACGCAGGGCTAGCTCAAAGGCACACAGCACATTTTAGTGCCTGTTTTTGTCAACCTCCTTATTATGCTTACTGATCCCATCCTGTAGCCCTCATTGGACAGCTGTGTTTACTTTCCTAAACATGGCTAGTCGCATAGCATCATCCATGTGGACCCCAAGAAAGGGTCCGAGGCTGGAGGCTGGCAATCGGGGCTGCCCGAAAACAGTCCTAGCCATTCAGGCAACGAGCTCCTCAACCATGGCTTGTTGGCCACCGCCTTTTTGAGGGCAGCCTCTTTGGCCCCTCTAGCCGAGGCTCTCCTCCACTCACAATGAATACACTGAAGAGTGTACTTTAGCTCGTACAGCTCTAGGTCAAAAGAAAAAACAGCTGGGTCCATATTTGGTTCGGTCGTTCTGCCCGATTGCCGGCGGGGGCAATCGGGCTTAACAGGTTAAGGACCTTATGAATCTAATAAGGGCTATAAAAGTGTTCATACTAGGCAGTTTATTTTTATTATTTAGTTTCCCAAGCAGGAAACACGTGACTTATCAGTAACTTTAGACATCTTAAAACCATTTTAATCAATATTTTATCGTGGATTATACATTTAAAGGTGGGGTAGGTAAGTTTGAGAAACCGGCTCGAGATACACTTTTTGTTATATTCCATGGAATGCTCTTAACATCCCGATAGCAATGAATATCTTAAGTGCTTTGACAAAAAATCCATAAAAAAATGTCATCTGTGGAAGCCGTGGTACTGTAAAAAGTACGACCAATCATCTGAGCCGGCCCGGCTAAAATAACTGGATGGCCTACCTGCCTGTCAGCTTTCCATCTGTGCACAAACTTATCTCGTGCCCTGATTGGCCATGTGCGCGTTCGTGTGTGTTGGAGGAGGGGCTCTGTAAGGAAGTGGCAGACTTTTTTCCGGCTGTGTATTTTCAAATTCTAGCTCCCTCGAGCTGGTTTCTACAAAATTACCTATCCCACCTTTAACTGACACCAACTATATAATATGTAAAAAATATGTATATAAAATGTATACAATTAATACAATTCAAATATTTTTTTATGACAATCTAGAATCTGTGAAGAACGAAACGCCGGGTTACGTATTGTAACCCTTGTTATATTAACACAAGCATTCACCTACTGAGATTTCTATAGACGTAGCCGGCCCCGGGGCGGGCCTACCTGAATGTGTGCGCATCTCACTTCCGTATAAAAGGAGGCCTCGCCTCCTGACCACCATCCTACACCACTCTTCAGCGAGCGGTATAGGACAGACAGTGCCCCCAAGGTAGAGGGCTCCGCCTGTGTTAATATAACAAGGGTTACAATACGTAACCCGGCGTTATATCTCTCACAGGCTCCGCCCTCTACTGGACTCTTTGGGTACAGTGGGCGGAGCCCCGATGTATGCACGCACTGTCGTCCAGCACACCGTTCCACCTCACTGCTTTAGCAGCCACTGCGCCTCACTCACCCCTCCCTCGGTTGTAACCGTGGAGAAGTCCGGGCTGCGGCCGATAGAGCACACCCTGACGCGCTTGCCTCGCAAAAAAGTGTGCTCAAAAATAGTGCTGAGGACTCCCCTGCGTCTGCCCATAGGCAGACAGGGAAAGTCCGCAGCCCTGTATGGGTTCACTATGCACTCTCCCTCCTGAGTCCCTAAAGAGCACGGGGAGAACGCAAGTGCCCCCTATGTCCCCCCACTCAGCCACTGACCCTGTGCAGAGTGTGTAGGGACTATAGTATGGAGGGCTCTCCCCCTCCTGCCCCCAGGCAGGCGAGGGGAGCCCTTCAGCCCTGTAAGGGCCCAGAGCACATTACATCACCCCGTGACCCTCCAGGGGTCCGGAGAAATGTAAGCGCATTTACGCCCGGGGAGGGGGTCAGATGCCCACTGACCCACAGCCCCCCCCCCTCCTCACCAGTCCTGTGTTGCCCCAGCAAGCACAGACGTTGAGAAAGAGCCAGACATATCCAAGAGATAAAACTTTATGAAGGGGCCTGGCGTTGACCAAGACACCGCCGTGCATATATCCTCCACACTCACACCGCTGAATAAGGCTGTTGATGCAGCCACAGCTCGTGTGGAGTGCGCACGGACCCCCATGGGACAGGCTCTCCCTGCCTGCTTGTAGGCGTGTGCAATGGCTTCGCAAAGCCAGCCTGCCAGGCGTTTCTTGGACAGAGCTTTTCCAGTCACCCCGCCCCCAAAGCACACAAACAGCTGTTCAGTGCGTCTCAGGGTAGCTGTGTGCTCTACATAATATGCTAACGCGCACACCGGGCAGAGGAGGTGTAATTTAGCTTCCCTAGCCCCACCATGGGGTGGAAGACTAAAACCCCCCAACTGAATAGCCCTCGACCTGAAGGCACTCCTTAGGCTCTTGGGCACAAAGGAGGGGTTCGGTCTGAGTGTCGCCCCACTCTGGTCACCCCGAATCAGTAAACAGCTCGGGTGCACCGACAGAGCGGTTAACTCGGACACTCTTTTGGCTGACGTTAAGGCAAGTAGCAATGCTGTCTTCCACAACAGTGCTTTCAGGGAGGAGAGCTCAAGAGGCTCAAGAGGCTCAAAAGGCTCCGTGACCAGAGCCTCGAGCACCAGCGGCAGGTCCCACTGTGGGGCGGAGGCGTGCACTACCGGGCGCAGCCTCCTGACCCCCTGTAAAACAGCAACATCAGTGGATGAGAGAAGGCTGACCTGCCGTTGAATCCCTCATGACAGGACGAGATGGCTGCTGCATACACTTTCACTGTGGAATGAGCAAGCCCTCTGTCCACCAGTAACTGTAAGAAGGATAAAATAGAGCCCAACTCACAAGATAGGGGCTCTATTCCCCGCTCCTCACACCAATGCTGGAATCTCAGCCATCTTGGCCTGTAACTTGGCTGTGGTGGATTCTGCTCTAGCTGCCTGGATAGACTGAATAACGCTGTCAGACAATCCACCCTGTCTCAGTCTGTCCCTCTCAGGAGCCAAGCCTGAAGAGGACGGCCCAGAGTGGGTAATGCCCCGATTGCACCTGCCTCCTGAGACATCGCCCCCCAGAACTGGGGGATCGCCCAGGGCTGGCCCACCTTCATCTGTGTCATTTCTGAGTACCACGTAGCCCCGACGCGATCCGGTGCCACCAGAATGACTGCCAGACGTTCTCGCCTCACTCTCCCCAGGAGAGGGAGAATGAGACGCAGCGGTTGGAAAGGCGTATAGCAGCTTCCTTGGCCATGGCTCGTGTGCAAACACGTCCACCCCCAAAGGCGGGTCGTCGCTCAGGGCCATGGAGAACCACAGGGCACAGTGGCTGTTGTGCCGGCTGGCGAACAGATCCACTTCCGCTCTCCCGAACTGGGCCCAGATCTGCTTCACCACCTCCGGGTGAAGCGTCCATTCGCCTGGCAGGGGGCCGCCCCTCGCCATGAGGTCGGCCCCCCTGTTCTCCAGTCCCGGGATATGGAGGGCTCTCAGAGATAACACCACCTCTGAAGCCCATAACCACAGCCTCTCCACTGTGGCCAACAAGGCGGCGGAGTGGACTCCGCCCTGCCTGTTGATATAAGCCACTGTGGTGCTGTTGTCGCACCTGACCATTACATGTCTCCCTTGAATTAGGGGCATGAAATGCCGGAGAACTAACACTACCGCCCGTAGCTCTAGGAGGTTGCTGTGTCGAGACTCTGTAGAGCCCAGCGCCCACCTATAGCCCTCTTCAGGCAGGTCCCTCCCCATCCTGTTCTGGATGTCCGTGAACACTGTGATGTAGGAGGTCACCCGTCCCAGTGGAGACCCCCTCCGGAGGTGATCCGGGGACCCCCAAAACCGGAGGTTGCCCTCCACTGAGGGGGGGATGGTCACCAGCCGTCGTTTGTGCCTCTTGGGATCCAAACGCAGGCTAGAGAACCACCTCTGCAGGCGGCGCATATGTAGTAACCCCAGCGGGACCACAATGTGAGCAGCCGCCATGAGACCCAGAGTCTGCATGACAGTTAAAGCTGTCACTGTCGCCCCCTGTTGCAGCCTGTGCACCGCCCGGAGAAGGGACGCACGTTTGCTCTCTGACAGGGTGGCGCGTAGCGTGTCTGCATCGAGCACCACTCCCGAATACAACGCCTGTTGGTGAGGTATGGGGGTGCTCTTTTTCCAATTGATTGCAAAGCCTAATTTGGTTAGGTGTGTGATCAATCGTGCTGTGCAAAACATTGCCTGTTCCCGGGACCCAGCCATGACTATGAGGTCGTCTAGGTAAAAGAAAACTCTCATGCCGTGGGCGCGCAGTGGTTAAAGCGCTGTGGCCACACATTTGCTGAATGTGCGTGGGGATAGGGAATAGCCGAACGGCAGCCTGTTGTACTCGTAGGCTATCCCCTGGAAGGCAAAACGCAGATACTTTCTGTGCTCTGGAGCAATTTCTACATGAATGTACGCGTCTTTCAGGTCGATGGTGGTGAACCAATCGCCTGGCTGCACAAGCCCAGCAACTGTTTAATAGTTACCATGCGGAATTTCCTGCAGGAAATGTGGCGATTCAGGCCGCGGAGATCTAGAATAGGTCTGAATTCCCCTGTCTTCCTGAAAACCAGGAAGTACATGGAATAAAGACCTTTTTCTCTGTGCTGAGGGTGCACAACAGACACAGCCTGCTTCTGCACCAGAGCCCGAATCTCTTATGAGAGGAAACCCATCTCCTCCTGGGAGGACAGATTTACCTCTCGCATGCCCCTAAAAGGAGGTGGGACGCTGCAAAACTGGAGTGAATAGCCCCGTTTCAGCGACCTGTCCAACCACCTTATTAGTACACAGCTGAGTTTCCATTCCCCATAACATTGTGTTTATGGACAAGCCCTCAGCTGTGAGGCCGCAGCTATGAAGCTGTGATACTCTCTGGTGACCCGTTCCGCCGCAAAACTCCCCATGAATGGAAGATTTGCCCATGGAGGGTCGACACAGAAAGGGCCGATTATTTACTGAGGTACCTGAACGCACTGCCTCACGCTCTTGTGTGTGCACGCGCTCCACCATAATGCTGTTCTCACCACTACAGTAAACAGCATTAATCTGAGTTTTTATAGGCATAGTGTGTTTTTACTAAGGTCCCTGAACGCACCGCCACGCGCTCTTGTGTGAGTGCGGGCTCCGCCATAATGCAGCCTTTACCACTACGGTAAACTGCATTAACTGGAGTCTTTGCTCTAGGCGTAGTGTGTTCTCTGACAGCAATATGCCGGCCATAATGTCCCTGTAACCGCATAGCGCTTTCCTTTAGATAGCACTCCCTGCGGTTCATCCCTCTCATCTGTGCATGCCCACTAGTCACCTCCTTTACAGGAGCTACAGCTGGGGCAGCGAATGGGGAATTTGTACGGTTAACATTGTGTGTAAGTGTAGCATTTGTGAAAACAAAAGACACATTTGGATACAGATCAACCTCATGTGCATTGTACAGGGAGGAGGCGGGATTCGCCCTCTCATCCCGGGCGGAGAGATTTTCTCCCCCCGCCAGACAGCTCCGTAAAGACGGAGCACCCCACCCGGCTGATCTCTGCTGCTGCGGAGCCTGCCGGGGCTGGGCAGCCCGTCCCCGTGAGTGCCGACACGCCGGTTCCACGGGGTGGGCCGAAGAGGTGGAGGGCGCCGCGGGCACAGGATCTCCGTGCCGGCACCTCTCCCTTCGTCTCACCGTCGCGCTGCGCTCTCTCGTCTGCAGGCCTGTGGAGGAGCGCGCGCCGCGGTGACTCTTCTCTCTACTGAGGTCTTTGAACGCACAGGGGAGGGGGGCCGCGCGCGCCGTCCCAATGCCCTCTCTTTGAAACGGACATTATGGGGAAAAGTGGAATTGTGGAGAGAGATGACTCTTACTCTGAGATAAATGCAACCGTGTTTACTGAATGCATTTTCCCACACACACACCACTCCAGAACTAGAGTTTACAAACGTAAACCACCGTTCTCCTGCGGAGGTCCCTGAACGCACCGTGGCCACTCTTACGAGGGCCGCGCGCCCACATATTAACGCTGTATTTCCCATTCAACGGTGAAATGCATTAATCGGAGCTATACCAGGCAAGGTGTGTTTTCTGACAACAGCACGCCGGCAATAGCGTCTCTTGAACCCGCACAGTGCTTTGACAGCACTCGGTTTATCCCACTCACGTGCACATACCCACCTGCTGGCTCCCTATACTGGGGTTTACAGCAGAGGCGGGGAGTGTATGACAGTGTTTCTTCCTCTGGGGATGGGCAAGAAGCAGCCACGCTGCGATTACTCCTTATCCCGTGAGCAAGGAGATCGATCCAAAGAGCCCTTCCATAAACACGGGGGCTCCCAGGAGATCAACACGGTCCTTTTTGGAAAGTGCCATGCGGCGTGATATCCCAGGGACATCACACGGCAGGCAGCGGCGGCGGCCTGTGATGAAGTAGGGTCGCGGGCCTGGGGCAAGGCCCGTGGACCAAGCTACTTATTCGGCCTTGCGGCCCAATAATCGCTCTGACCTTGTGAGGCGGGGTCATCTCTAGCAATGAGCGAGTAGCCCACACACCCGCCGCCATGATCATCATCCAGGGACAGTACAGCCCTGGGCGGTAGACTTCCATGGACGCCGGACCCGGAAGGAATGGCGAACGTGAATTGCACCGCCTCGGCCATATCCTGGTCCCCCACACTCGAAGCAGAGGTGGTGGGGATCGACGCCCGCTATTTAATCAATGGCATGATTTCAAAAAATACTCGTTTTCTTTCTTCCTTTCTCTCAAATAATACGTCTCGGACTCAGTGCTAGGCTATCACCTCCGCTCGCTGAAGAGTAAAGGATGGTGGTCAGGAGGCGAGGCCTCCTTTTATACGGAAGTGAGATGCGCACGCATTCAGGTAGGCACAACCAATCATCTGAGCCGGCCCGGCTAAAATAACTGGATGGCCTACCTGCCTGTCAGCTTTCCATCTGTGCACAAACTTATCTCGTACCCTGATTGGTCATGTGCGCGTTCGTGTGTGTTGGAGGAGGGGCTCTGTAAGGAAGTGGCAGACTTTTTTCCGGCTTTGTATTTTCAAATTCTAGCGCACTCGAGCTGGTTTCTCCAAAATTACCTACCCCACCTTTAACTGACACCAACTATATAATATGTTAAAAATATGTATATAAAATGTATACAATTAATACAATTCAAATATTTTTTTATGACAATCTAGAATGTGTGAAGAACGAAACACAGGGGTAATACCAGAGGTCGCGTTAACCGAATATTTTCCGTCTATGACGTAATTTTTCCAAGAATGACGGAAAACTCTGAAAGCAGTCCGTCATTTTGACAGATTAGAACACAACTCGGAACAGCGCCAAAATGTCCACCAGCGGCCCACATTATATTACATCCTTAGTGGCCAGGTCGACTGAGGGCGATCTACTGTACTCTACTGTAACTATTATTTAGTAATTCACACCCCTGTCCAGTTGGTGGCGAGTGTGTGCATATTAAGTAGCTATTGTCTAGTCTTGTATTTGACCTCGTTGATTACCTCGTTGTTTAACCGGCTTAGCAATCGCAAAATGTCACGGCAGCTGAGTGTCCGAAGCTTTTTGAATAAGCCCAGTAATTGTGATGGTGTGGATAAACGAGGTGAAAAAAGAGGGATTGATGCAGTGGAGGATGAAGGACAAGCCAGTAAGACTACAACTGACAACGTTCAGCCAGCAGCAGAGGGACAAGCAAGTGGCAAGGAAAAATAAATCATTCATATTCGATTTGACATGAAAAGTGACCGCACGGTCGGTGTCTCTGTTCATCTTTTTTTTTCTCCATGCCCTTAAAAGTTCTGTATGAATCATAAAAAAAAGGAATGAATGAACATTTGCTGCTTAGTAGGCTACCCAAACATAAATATTAAATATGTCTCATCATTAAAACATGAAAAATAAAATGACGGGTAATAATGGATTATGACGGAAATGTTACGATCCTGTCCGTCAAAATGACGGACAACGAAAAAGTCTAACGCAACCACTGGGTAATACCAAACCTCTGAATTAGCACTAAGCAGAAAAATGCTAACGCACTTAGCACAGAACTATTTGTGCAATCTGCACAAACGAGACAGCTGTGACCAGTGTGTGGGAAGATGGCGCCCGTGTCGGCCCGCCGCTCCCTCAGCTCTCTACCTTTAGCTATCCTGTTTTTGTTTTATGTTTGTCAGAATGTCTCTGCTCTGCTCGTCTACGATCACCAAGCTCTCCTCCACCTCAGACCCTCACTGGAGTTTATATTGCTGCCCAAACCTACATCTGGCAACCATAAATCGTCCCCCCCCACCTCTACTGTCGGATATTCCCACCTACCTGCGCCGGGTGCCCTGCATCCTGCCTCGCCGAAAGCGCTTTAGACGACGGGGAAAGCGTGGTGGTGCGCTGGTCCATCAAAAAGCACACCTGAAGGCTTCTTCTGGGACTTATCCACGCCTCGGATGTCATGGCCCTCCCGCTGCACGCCATGTGAGGGATCGGTGGATTCGCCCTGTTTTTCCGGAGCTGCGGCCTCTGCTGGGCCCGCTGACAGCTCCTCCTGCCCGACTGACTGCTCCCGGCCCGCGCGGCATTCAACACGCACATCTTCAGCTGAGACGCACTACACCTTCGGCAAGCCTGGAGCGAAAACTTTGCATGGCTTTGCTAAATGCTAGGTTGATAGCAAACAAAACGTTCCTGCTAAATGACTTCTTCACCTCTCGTGAACTGAATTTTATGTTTCTGACGGAGACCTGGGTCCACGCTGGCGAGTATACACCGTTCTCTGAACTTCTTCATCCTGACTGTACATTCTTCAGCTCCCCCCGTGCCACCGGCCATGGTGGGGGCATAGCATCAGTGTTTAGAGCTAGCCTCCAATGCCGATTGCTTCACCCTGTAACTAGCTATGCTAGCTTTGAGTTGCAGCTTTTTGAACTGAACCTGGCCTCGCCTATACTCTGCGCAGTCTTGTATCGTCCGCCAAAGTGCAATAAGGATTTCATTAATTACTTTTCTGACTTTCTGTCGCGTATCTCAGACCATTTACCGGTTCTGTTTACAACCTCGATCCCCTCCTGCAGGAGTCGAATCACGTGCCCCTGCACGTCGTCTGCGTTCGATTAACCCCTTGACTGCCTCACAGTTCTCTGATGTTTTTAATGCTTCTCCGATCTGTAAATTAGAGGTGAACTGTGTTTTTAGTGCTGATGAGCTTATCTCCATGTTTGACTCGACATGTACCCTAATACTGGATTCTGTTGCTCCTTTTACGCTTAGACGCACCAAAGTTCTCTCAGAGCCGTGGCTCAATGACTGTACTCGCGCTCTCAGACGCGCTTGCAGGCGTGCAGAGAGAAAATGGAAAAAGGATAAACTCCATGTCTCCCTAGAAATCCTTCGTGCTTGCCTGTCCGACTACCAGACGGCAGTCAAAGCAGCCAAAACAGAGCACATTTCTCTGTTAATCTCCAAAAACAGCCATAAACCTCAGGTTCTTTATAATGTCCTCACGTCGATCATTAATCCCTGTGATGTTTCTCCAATTGTGCCATCGACTACTCTCTGTGATAAGTTTCTTACATTTTTTATTGAAAAAGTATCTGCTCTTAGGCTAGCCCACACTAGTGCTACCCCAGATTCTGCTCCTTTTCTGTGCCCTGCTGTCCTCGACCACTTTGAGCCTGTATCCCTCTCTTCTCTCTCGGATGTCGTCATGCACCTGCGGCCGACAAACTGCAGACAGCATTCCCTCTCGCCTTCTCAGAGATGTTTTCGAATCAGTTGGAGCAAGTATTTTATTACTTATAAATACCTCTCTTAGCTCAGGATGTGTCCCAGCTGCCTTCAAACACGCCTTGGTCAAGCCACTACTTAAAAACAAAAATATCGACCCTTCCATTCTCGCAAATTTTAGGCCCATCTCCCAGCTACCTTGTTTATCTAAAGCCCTGGAGCGAGTAGTCTACGCCCAGCTGCAGTCTTTCTTAACCACGCATGGCATCCATGAAGTTTCAGTCTGGCTTCAAACCCATGCACAGCACTGAAACAGCCCTTTTAAGAGTTTTTAATTATCTGCTCCTGGCCGCCGACTCAGGTAGCCCAGCTGTCCTGGTGCTGTTAGACCTGACAGCTGCCTTTGACACTGTGGACCATAGCATCCTGTTGTCACGGCTTGAACAGTCCGCTGGCATCACAGGCTCTGCCCTTGCATGGCTCAGGTCCTACCTGACAGACCGTAGCTTCTCAGTGCAGCAAGGGGCCTTCTCCTCTGCCAAAGCCCCTCTTACCTGTGGGGTTCCCCAAGGCTCTATTCCGGGCCCCATCCTTTTTCTACTGTACATACTGCCCCTAGGTTCAATTCTCACAAAACACAACATCCCCTTCCACTGCTACGCCGACGATGTACAGATCTATCTGCCACTCAATTCAAATGTCAACTCATTACAGCTATTGATGGACTGCTTAGCAGAGATCAAATCCTGGCTGAGCCAAAATGTCCTCAACCTCAACGAGAGCAAGACTGAGGTTATCTTTTTTGGACCCCAACCTCCAGCCTCCCAGGTTGATATTCTGGGCTCCCTCAAAAATAATATCCTCCCCTCTATCACGAACCTTGGAGTGACCTTCAATAGCGCTTTTAAATTCGATAAGCAGGTCAGCAGCGTATTCAAAACCTGCTTTTTTTAAATACGACTATTGGCCAAGACCAAGTCGTTTTTATCTTTTAAAGACCTGGAAAGGGTTATTAACGCCTTTGTTACCTCGAGACTGGATTACTGCAACGCTCTTTACGTGGGTATGGACCAGGCGTCAATTAAACGCCTGCAGCTAGTGCAGAACGCAGCTGCACGTCTACTCACTGGCCACAAAAAGCGTGACCACATCACCCCAATTCTGGCCTCACTACAGTGGCTTCCAATTCGGTTCCGAATTGATTTTAAAATACTTTTATTTGTTTTCAAAGCCCTAAATGGGCTGGCTCCGGCCTATATAGCCGAACTCCTCCAGCGCTACACCCCAGCCAGAGCTTTAAGGTCTGCTGACCAGCTGCTGCTGGGTAAGGGTAGATAGCTCAATCTTGATTCTGATTGGCCAGAAGACTCGAAAAAACATCAGCAAAGATGTTTTATTGAGAAGATGATTACGAAGTGATCAGTTGTGGTTATTTAACATCTTGCCAAGGACAAAAGTTGAAAATTAGCCTGCTGGCTAATACTGGCTCATTTACAGCAATGTGGATTAATGTGCACTGTCCTTTAAATAAATAAACAAACAAACAAACAAACAAACAAACAAACGTGACAGAAGTTTTGAAAACCGTGTATGGTCTCCGGTACTTCCACGCCTAATGCATGCGTTAGAAAATTGGGCCTTCAAAATAAAAAATAAAAATGTTTCCAACTTTTTTTTTTCTTCACTGACACATCTGCGACCCACTTTTGGGTCGCGACCCACCAGTTGAGAACCACTGGTCTAGAGCCTTTAATATTGCTGGGCAAATCTCATCCATACCTGGCGCTGTGATATTGGGATATGGTTAAAGCTTCCCTATAATCTTCCAACTTTTCATTATCCATCGACAACATTTTGGATGTGTTTGGGAGCCCTTCAAAGTGCCTGACAGTATCAGGATATCAGCAGCTCTCCTCCTGAGCTGAACACTCTGAAACCCTGTGTCCCTTTCCTGAGTCATCTGGGGGCTGCCAGAACTTTCTTGAGGCGAACAAACAGTCCATCTCATTGGCCTTCCCAATCTCTTGGATAATAACAACCAGGCCCAAAAGGCTAAATGACCTAATCCATTGAATTATATGTCAACAGTGATTGATAATGTATTGGAATGTATCACGATTGAAATCTGCAAAGAAAAAACGAAAAATGTAATCATCAGTTGTATATATAGAGCACCCGGCTCTAGTATTGAGATTTTCAAGGACTAGATGGAGGAAATATTCTCAAAAGTGATTCATAAAACAGTTTTCATTTGTGGTTCAATATTGACCTTCTGAATCCAAATAATCACAGCGTGACAGAAGAATTTATCAACACAATGTACAGTATGAGTTTATATCCAAAAATGACTAGACCCAGCAGAATCACATCGCACTGTGCTACTCTCATAGACAATATATTCACAAATGACATAGAAAACAATACAGTAAGTGAACTTTTAATAAATGATATAAGTGACCACCTACCAGTATTTGCAGTTTATGACAGAAACTATAGTAATAACATGCCGGACAAAGCTATTCAATACAGACGAGTTAGATCAGAGGAAGCAATGAACGCTTTAAAAAATGCCTTAAAGATGGGATGATTTATACCAAGAAAATAATATTGACAGCGCATATGATCAATTCCTGAGAATTTTTGTATCATTATATAATACATACTGCCCAATTGTCAAATACAGTAGAAAAATGAAATATGCAGAATGTCCATGGATCACAAGGGGTTTACAAAATGCCTGTAAAAAGACAAATTCATTGTATAGAGATTTCATGCGAAATAAATCAAAAGAGACAGAGATTAGATATCAAAAATATAAAAATAAATTAACAATTCTAATAAGGACCTGCAAAAATGAATACTATCGGAAAATACTAGACACAAATAAAAACAACATTAAAGGAATATGGAGCATACTGAATAGTATTATAAAAAATGGGTCTAGAAAAATGAGTTATCCTACATACTTCATTGACAAGGATAAGGAAGAGGAAAATATGGATGTTGTATCCAACAGTTTCAATGATTTCTTTGTAAATGTTGGACCTGAATTAGCAGGCAAAATCCCTGATGGAGGAACATCAGAAAAAAAGCTGGAAAATGTAATAACACTTCATCCTTTCTCAATGTTCCTCACAGCAGTGGATGAAAGGGAAGTAGTTGATATTGTAACGAAATGTAAAAACTAAAAATCTACCGATTGTGATGACATTGACATGACTGTATTAAAAAAGGTTATAGATGTTATTTCAAAACCATTCACACACATACTGTATGTAACTTATAATTCCAAAATGTCCTAACAAAATGAAAATAGCAAAAGTCATACCTTTGTTGAAAGCTGGGAACAAACATCACTTCACAAACTACAGACCTGTCTCACTTCTACCACAATTCTCAAAAATTCTTGAAAAGCTTTTCAATAACAGACTGGACAATTTCATAGAAAAACACAAACTTCTCACAGAAAGTCAATATGGATTCAGAGCCAATAGATCAACATCGATGGCTTTAATAGACTCACTTGAAGAAATTACTAGCTCAATTGACCAAAAGAAATTCAAATGCCATTGGAATATTCATTGACCTAAAAAAAGCATTTGACACAATTAATCATGACATATTAATAAAAAAACTGGAACGTTATGGAATCAGGGGTGTAGTTTTGGAATGGGTAAGGAGTTATTTAACCAACAGGCAACAGTTTGTGAAGCTGGGAGAGTGTTGTTCTTCATATTTGGACATTACATGCGGTGTCCCCCAGGGGTCAGTATTGGGGCCAAAACTATTTATTATGTAAATTGGGGTAGGTAAGTTTGAGAAACCGGGGTTGCGGTCGAATACTCCAAAAAATCAGCTCCTAAGTTCTAACCCTATAGTCTATTCCTTGACCTCGGAGTGAAACGTCATGGGGTTAAGGGATAGTGGATAGGAGAATTCAAAAGGATTTAGGAGAAGAGACTGCGGTACTTTAGAGAATCCGACTGCACGTTCACTATCCGACGTGTTTATGATGCGCCAGCGGAGGTCATAAATGTGCGCCTGCTGCTGTGGGGAAACTATGGAAACTACAGTTTTCTATACAGCGGACTACAACATGGATGTTTAATAAGAACGAGGGACTACTGTAAACTCATCTAGAGACTCTGCACCGTGCTCTGATGCTGTTGGTTTATGCTTTATGAACAGGGACAACAGAGAAACATATTCTTCATGACTAAAGTTGGAATTGAAATAAAAAAGGAAAGTGAAACTTATGCTCGTCACCCTCTCCCTCCGGTCCACATTAATACAAATGATCCCAATACGTATGATTGTATGAAAAGATCTTAAAATCAATACAAATGTATTTATTATAAACGTTAGTCCTTAACATCTATCACTGTGTATATCACCATTCAAACATCTTTTTAAAAGTTGAACAAACCCCACACAGCTCAGTAAAGACTGTGAAATGTTGACTTTATTTGATCATTTCAGTAAAAACTAACGTTCATATTTCTCTTTTTGATTATAATACTGATGAACGTTCAAAACAAAGCACTTTGGCAACTTACCACATACGTTTTAAAATGCTTAATAAGCACCGTAACTTTCATGATATCATTTCTCGTTCATAATCGATTGTTTCCGTGAACGGCCGACTGTTGTGTGATGGCAAATGCCGTGGCCGCAAGGCATTGTGGGGCAGCATTTTCTCCTCTCCTTTAGGTTAGGGAGGTCCAGTGGTTCCTAAGCTAAAGGAGGTTATAAAGGAAGTTTGAAACCTCCTTTCCTTTAATTTAGAGAATTCGAACGGCACTTATCATGGCTGCCACTGAGGGACTTCCGGGTCATTTCACTCCGTTAGGAAGGTTCCTAAGCTAAATGGACTATTCGACCGCAACCCTGCTCGAGATACACTTTGGCCCAATCCCAAACCACTCCCTCGACCCTACCCCTCCGTGGCGGAGTGAACTCTGTCTGTAGCCACACTCGCAGCTCAACGAGGCTCCCTCCTGTCAGATGGAGGGAGTAAATACAGCGGCAAGCTTTGGGACAAACTCCCCTCTCTCCGGCAGAAACAGGAAATGCCGTAACTATATGTTACAACGGTTTCAAATCAGCATCTCTTAGACAAAAAATGTAAATTAAGAACTCAAATAAAACTCCAAACATCTTTCATTGTGTTACTTTTTTGTAAAGCTCTTTTAGTTTTAAACCTGATGTTTATAAGCTTCTTAGTTTTTGCAACAGTCTGTAAATATACACAACTTTATAATAAAATGCACACATTTACCTTTTTCTAGACTAAACACAGGTATGATCCTAAGTTAAAAAAATATGAGGTTATCATGTTAACATCGCAATTTATCAGTGGATGTTTGCTGGAACTACTTGTAAACAGCGTGTT
Source organism: Trematomus bernacchii (assembly GCF_902827165.1). Classification (NCBI taxonomy): domain Eukaryota; kingdom Metazoa; phylum Chordata; class Actinopteri; order Perciformes; family Nototheniidae; genus Trematomus; species Trematomus bernacchii. The sequence continues at coordinate 29,778,974 of NW_022987739.1, forward strand.
TCCTGACGGACACACACAGCGTGACTCCGGTCAGGTAGAGACCAGTCTCAAGTCAGCACCAATGCAGACTCGCTGTTTGAGGGCTTGATAGCCCACTCCCCCTCCACACCTCTCCACACTCGTTGGTTTGGAACAGCACTTAATGTGGCGGACCCTCTGCGCGAACGCGCAAACGGAGGGGTAGTGTGTAGGGGTAGGGTGTAGGGCGTGGTTTGGGATTGGGCCTTTGTGTTATATTCCATGGAATGCTCTTAACATTCGGATAGCAATGAATATCTTAAGTGCTTTGACAAAAAATCCATAAAAAATGTCATCTGTGGAAGCCGTAGTACTGTAAAAAGCACGACCAATCATTTTAGCCGGCCCAGCCTTCCATCTGTGCACAAACTTATCTCGTGCCCTCATTGGTCATGTGCGCGTTCGTGTGTGTTGGAGGAGGGGCTCTGTAAGGAAGTGGCAGATTTTTTCCGGTTGTGTATTTTCAAATTCTAGCACACTCGAGCTGGTTTCTCCAAAATGACCTACCCCACCTTTAACTTGAAGCTGTGCTGTGTCTGCTATTGATCCTACACCTCAACACTGTACGCTCATGGTTTATTTCTCAAGATATATGAAGATTATATTGAATAGTAGGGAATCAGGCAGGTACAAAACAACACCACATATCCAGACCCAGACAGAAAGAAAGACAACGAACACAAGACAGACTTATATACACACACAGGACTAATCACAAAGACAAGACACAGCTGGGGAGGACAGGCAGAAACACAAGAGCAGGTGAAAAGAATCAGACCATCAGACAGGCGGGAAAACACAGAGACAGAGACAGGGCAATAAATGATTTACTTTATCCACATTATCAATACTAATGCCTCCCAAATGTTGGCAAAATAAGCAATGGTCTATAAAACTATAAGTTTCAGTGCAGCGACACAGATCCTGAGAACACCACATACGTATACGAGGAAAGCTCCTCGGCCGTGTTCACCTGTGGACATCTACTGTGGGTAGCCATCGTTCTTCATCTTCGGCCTCATCATGTAATGAGGGGGGGTTTCATGCCGCTGTTATCATAATTGCAAATATTTCTATTGTAAATGAGTGGAAAAGTCCTGCAACAACTGCAGATAAACAGCAGGGTGAGACAGAGACTGTCTAGTATTATGTATGCAATGTTGCACCATGATGTTATAGATTTGATTGGATATGTATATATATATATTGTAATTTATTATGAATTTTAAACTTCTTTTCTATCAATGCAACATTTTCTTACAAACTAAAAGTAAAAAATATGTTATATTTAGACATGATATAAATGTAAGTGTATTGATACAGAACTATGCTATACAGAAAATACATGCATGTTCAGTATATTTCTAGTTCCTATTCCTAAAAAGTGAAGATTTATAACAATAACATCTCAAATTAAGGTTTATAGAGGTCATGTTATGTATTCTAAAAGGTATAATGGGCCTACTGCAAATCCTCAAACACAATTATTCTTATAGAAATCTGGTAATGAGTTGTTCACTCACTGTCAGCAGCAGGAATGAGTCTCATTGAACTGAAACACAGATCACTCTTCTCATGCTCACAGTGAATATGAGAGACAAGTAGGCTGACAAAAAAAACAAAGCAGCCGGTGTCTGACGGTCTGTGAACTGCAGGCATTGCAAACATGTTAGTGAGGGTGTGGGAATGCCTGAAAAGAAACAAAAGCATCTCAAGTCATTTGTTTGAACGTTCCAGCTGTCAAACTTAAATATACTGATGTAAATATAGCAGGTTCACGAGCATGATTGTTCCTTAGTATACTTGTTTGTGCTCAGTTTTCTCCGTCTTTTCTAAAGTACTCTATCATCTGAAGCACTTTGACATAAACAACTCAAGGTCATACCTACATCCATAACCTACATCTTGACTATCAAGTGCATCTCTAAAATGTCTTTTACATTCATGTCAACTGTGATGCTAGAGTGACTCGTGACTCCAAACTTGATAGAGCATTAATCACAGAAGTTGTGATGAATGCTTGTTTAAATATATATATATTTGTATGTATAAAGTATGACATAAGCTCATAAGTGTGTAAACAATGTTGTGTGTTGGAAATGTGGATATGTTACAGTGTTCAAACACATTACATTATGCATTGATTCCGATGTACAGAATTTAAAATATTGTGTCTCTATTTACTACCTTTAAACTGTTGTCAAAAAGAAGCCACTTTTAATTGTAATGGGTTTATTGAGCAGTCAATATAATGTAATGACTTGGTACAGCAAATGTTGCTCCCTAGCTAGCTATCTAGCATCAATCCTGTGTAGGGCACAGCATCCATGTGTGATTTGAGACAACGCTACCTGGTTGAAATTCACGCAATGCGTAAGTGTTTACATTATTTAACAAGACAGCGTTCAAAGGGAAGTATTTGAATTGAGACACAGCAAGGGACTCGCACCAACATGCACGAGTGGCCGGCGCAGGTGCAAACCAAATCACAAAGAAGCTCAGATTTTAACAAACACAGAGGGGGTGTTATCTAAATATTTCCTGCGGGCTAATGCACTTTCAACTTTTTGAATAAATTGCAACTGCATAAAAAGTCAAATTCATTAGTTTGTCTTTTCAGTGGAAAATGCAACTTCCATCATGGGATGATAGGTTAACTATTTTCATCTCCTCACAGAGTTTGCATCATGTGTTGATGTTTGGATCTTACATAATATGTTTGCTTTGGAGCATGGATGATGTCCTTTACACCTCTGATTGGGAGGATCCCTCTGAGATGAGAGTTTGAGATCATCTGACATGAACACAAGAAGGTGTGAATTCTTAATGAGAGCATTGCATAAGAGAGCAATAACTATGTGCTGACGTTTGTTGTGTAAAGTTCCTGACAGTCTAATGGGCTTCATTAGTCAGGTAGAAAGGTGTGTGTGTGTGTGTGTGTGTGTGTGTGTGTGTGTGTGTGTGTGTGTGTGTGTGTGTGTGTGTGTGTGTGTGTGTGTGTGTGTGTGTGTGTGTGTGTGTGTGTGTGTGTGTGTGTGTGTGTGTGTGTGTGTGTGTGTGTGTGTGTGTGTGTGTGTGTGTGTGTGTATGGTAAGATGCACATATTTACCATAATTTGTGAATTCCATGTGAAAAGTTAGGAAGTCCTTGTCTCACCACACTGAGGCCTCTGACACCCTTTTATTAATCCTTTCAGTAAATGGTTTTACTATGTACAGGAAGTATAAGGATGCTTCTAACAAAGGGGGACAGCTAAGCACGACAGCAATATGTTCAATACAATTGGTCAGATCTTCCTTTGAGTACCTTGGCATAAGCTTTTCCTGGGTGGTTGAGCAACATGATACCTTGATATAAAAGAGGAGTTAGCCCTTGACCATCACTCAAGATTGAAGAGACATGTCTGCCAGAAACCTGAACAATGTCTAAAGCAGTGGTTCTCAACTGGTCAGGCCTCGGGACCCACTTTTTCCTTTGTCAATAAATCGCGACCCGAAATTTGAACCACTCAAATCTATTCAACAAAAAATCGTGCTGTAATATATACGCTTTTCAGCATATAATATTAAAGTGAAGTACAGTGCATATATCCCTTATATCCCTTCACAGAACTAAAGAATGCTTTTACATAAGGTTTAATGAGATGATGGAATCAAAGCTGAACTGTATAACATAAAAAGGCACACATGCTGAAAACCCAACCGCAGAAGGGGGGTCTGGGGGGATTGTCCCCCAGGAGATTTTTAGACATACTAACATATAAACCACGCATTCTGGTACACTCTGAGAAGAAAATAAATAAATCTATTACTACCCGACATATTAATAATATTTTATGCCATTGTTTCTTTTTCACTTTGTTCTGACAGCTGAGCTTGTCTGTGTGAATTACTTTAAATTGTGGGTAAGGGTAGATAGCTCAATCTTGATTCTGATTGGCCAGAAGACTCGAAAAAACATCAGCAAAGATGTTTTATTGAGAAGATGATCACTACGTGATCAGTTGTGGTTATTTAACATCTTGCCAAGTACAACTGTTGAAAAATTAGCCTGCTGGCTAATACTAGCTCATTTACAGCAATGTGGATTCATGTAGGGTTAGGGTTAGGGTTAGGGTTAGGGTTAGTCTTTTAAATAAATGAACAAACAAACAAACGTGACAGAAGTTTTCAAAACCGTTTATGGTCTCCTGTACTTCCAGTCCAACGCCTAATGCATGCGTTAGAAAATCGGGCCTTCAAAATAAAAACATTTACATTTTCCAACTTTTTTTTTTCTTCACTTACACATCTGCGATCCACTTTTGGGTCGCGACCCACCAGTTGAGAACCACTGCTCTAGAGCCTTTAATATTGCGAGGCAAATCTCATGCATACCTGGCGCTGTGATATTGGGATATGGTTAAAGCTTCCCTATAATCTTCCAACTTTTCATTATCCATCGACAACATTTTGGATGTGTCTGGGAGCCTTTCAAAGTGCTGACAGTTTCAGGATATCAGCAGCTCTCCTCCTGAGCTGAACACTCTGAAACCCTGTGTCCCTTTCCTGAGTCATCTGGGGGCTGCCAGAACTTTCTTGAGGCAAACAAACAGTCAATCTCATTGGCCTTCCCAATCTCTTGCCTTTATGTCGTTTTTGTTTCAAAATAACCCTGGAACCACTAGGCCCAAAAGGCTAAATGACCTAATCCATTGTCTAGAAGCAAGTTGGCTTCATTGATCCTTTGACCATAACTCTGAGGAGCCACTCCCACAATGTAACTTATCAGCATGGCCCACTTGGTTTCAATACTTCACGAAAAATGTTAATCTTTTAAGATTCTTTACACTGTAAAACCACTCTTGATGAGAAGGAACAAGTGGCCACCATAATCAAATAAGATGATGTCAATGCCGGGAATTACGAAAAAAACAAGTTGCATGGAAGTGATGAAGACTGAGATGAAGATGACTGCAGAAAACAAAGTAGAGCTTAGGGATTTCAGTCTTAGCTAGAGAGAAAGTAATAGTAGGGGCAAGACAGATGAGAAGAGATATATCAGCTGCATAACGGAGAGCTTTGCCAGAACACAGCAGCTTCTCAACACGTCTCTCTACAGATGGAGACTTCCCAAATGGATGAACTCTGCTTTCCACAACTCTTCAACAAATCCTGCAGGAAACCTACGCCAGCTCAGTCAGAAGTCCTGCTCGCTTACATCCTGCTGTCCTTCATCGCTCTGGTCACTGCAGCTCTCAACCTGCTGGTCATCATCTCTATCTCCCACTTCAGGCACAGACACACTTTCAGCTTAAGCTTGTATATGTTCATGATTGAAAAGTAACAGGATTTAGCCATGCATTCCTTTTAATTAATGTTTCAGATAATAGTTGTTCTGTTTTAAATTATAACATATTCAAACCTGACGTTGTGTGATAAAATAGTTCAAGCAAGCACTGCTCAACAAATGCATGTCCATGTCTTTTTTTGTGTTTTAGTGCTGTTTGTTGTTAGAAGCTATCATTGATAATTGTATTTATGGTGAAATTCTTCCTTTCCAGGCAGCTCCACACCCCCACTAACCTCCTCATCCTCTCCCTGGCTGTCTCAGACTTCCTTTTGGGCCTCATTGTGATGCCTGTTAAAATCATTTCAACAGAGGCTTGCTGGTACTTGGGTGACCTATTGTGTGCTCTGTATACTATAGTTCCTTTTATCATTACCTCTTCTACGGTTGGAAACATGGTGCTCATATCCATTGATCGTTATTTTGCTATTTGTGACCCTCTACATTACACCATCAGAGTAACTCTGAACAGAACACAAATCTGCATCTGTCTTTGTTGGATTTGCTCTGTTATCTATAATTGTCTCATTTTAAAGGACTTTCTGAGACAACCTGATTCACATAATTCTTGCCATGGAGAGTGTGTAATTGTCCTTATCAATATCACAGGAGCTGTTGACTTAGTTGTTACCTTTATTTCCCCCATTACTGTTATCATAGTTCTGTATATGAGAGTGTTTGTGGTGGCTGTGTCTCAGGCTCGAGCCATGCGATCTCATGTTGTCGCTGTCACTATGCAACTTTCAGTTGGTGCAACTGTTAAGAAATCTGAGATGAAAGCAGCCAGGACTCTTGGTGTTGTTGTCCTTGTGTTTCTGATGTGTGTTTTTCCATGTTACACTCCATACCTTATAGGTGAGGATATTGAAATTAGTAGTTCAACCTCAACCATTCTACTCTGGTTGCTGCATTTTAACTCTTGTCTGAACCCATTGATTTATGCCTCGTTATACCCCTGGTTTAGAAAATCTATCAAGCTCATTGTTACCCTCAAAATACTTAAGTCTTACTCGTGTGATTCTAAAATACTGTAATGACGGACTGGGGTTGAGATATATTCTAAAAAACCTCTGTTCAGATGGACATATTTTTTGCTATTGTTGCTGAGTCAGAATGCAATGTGTAATGGCTGAAGAAAGATTAGACATTATTTAATGTAGTAAAATATATGTAACTAAAAGATATTAAATAATTGAATACAAAATAAAACTTGAAAATATTACATTGTGTGGAAGAAGTAGTATTTTTTTAACTGTGTTGACTTCAGTTTGACCAGTATTCTGGTAATGATATGTTCAATTGTTAATTTTGTAGACAATATGCATTACAGACTGATTGAGTATGTCGTTGGCAGAAGGTGAGTGTGCAACTTCAAACAAAAAGACAGAGCTGTCGCGTGTGTGTTTGTGTGTGTGTGTGAGAGAGAGAGAGCGAGAGAGAGAAAAAGGAGAGAAGGTTTTACTGACACATAACAGATTTGGTTCTCCAACACACTGACAATACAATATAACAAGAACAAAAATAAATCTTGTTGAGTGCTAACACATGTTTATTTTACCATTGCCCATGATCATTTACATGTACTGTCTGTTGCAATAATGAGGGATTCAAATGTAGAAAAACATTCATAATATTTAGGCTGACAATAAGAATTAAAGCTTCAATCAGCGATGATCGGGACCTCGCTAGGGCTGCTCGATTAAGGCAAAAATCATAATCACGATTATTTTGGTCAATATTGATATCACGATTATTAAATACGATTATTCATTGACTTTTAAAACATCAATTTATTGAACTTTAAAAAATAAAAATAATATTTTGAACATTATCTTTTTAACAGTTGATTACCCTGAACCTTAAGAATAATTCAGCTGAAAAACCATTACAAATATAAATAAAATAAATTATACATTTATATCTACATTTAAATAAATAATATAAAATTAATAAATACCAATAAAGAAGATCAACAAATATTTTGGAGCGCACTTCCACAAACTACTGAACATAATAATTATAATAAATAAAAATGTATTAGATTATTGGCAAAGTATTCAGCTGAAGCCACATCTTTTTCAACTTCCCCAAGGCCTTTGTCATAAAGGGCAGGCCAGGGTTTGAGTTATGCGGGGTCATAAGGAGGGTCTGAGCTCCCATGAACTCATACATACAGGGAAATCATACATCTGTGGGGTCGCTAATACATTACCAACAACCATTAATTTAATCACAAATAATGCATGTGTCAATGTAATGAGTATTATTTACGTTAACGAAGTAAATAGTATAAAAGAAAAACATGTTTTCCAAAAGAACTACGCATCGTATTCTCTCTTGAATGACAATATGCCTGCACTTCACCTCCAAGGTGCGCAATCAATTATTGGCAATCTATGCCTGTGAGCGTGCTGCGCGAGCCGAGATGAGGTGTGTGTGCGTGCGTAGTTGAACCTTTTCATATTTGAGTTTGTACCATGTTAACTGGGCACATGTCTTTAGCTATGTAGAATGTGATGGCATCTGTTATATCTTTGTGTCTTTGCGAGCTGGTTGAAGAGAGAGAGAGAGAGAGAGAGAGAGAGAGAGAGAGAGAGAGAGAGAGAGAGAGAGAGAGAGAGAGAGAGAGAGAGAGAGAGAGAGAGAGAGAGAGAGAGAGAGTTGCGGGGCCCGGCCTCCGCCTCCTGTCCACACAACTTTTATTAATCCCGGTACCGGACAATTGTTATTTGTTCTTACTCGGAACCAGTGGCGGCTGGTGCATTTTTTTCCAGGGGGGGCTCTACCAAAATGTAAGCAAACTTATACACAAACTCAAAACATATGTCATATTACAACGCAGGGCTAGCTCAAAGGCACACAGCACATTTTAGTGCCTGTATTTGTCAACCTCCTTATTATGCTTACTGATCCCATCCTGTAGCCCTCATTGGACAGCTGTGTTTACTTTCCTAAACATGGCTAGTCGCATAGCATCATCCATGTGGACCCCAAGAAAGGGTCCGAGGCTGGAAGCTGGCAATCGGGGCTGCCCGAAAACAGTCCTAGCCATTCAGGCAACGAGCTCCTCAACCATGGCTTGTTGGCCACCGCCTTTTTGAGGGCAGCCTCTTTGGCCCCTCTAGGCGAGGCTCTCCTCCACTCACAATGAATACACTGAAGAGTGTACTTTAGCTCGTGCAGCTCTAGGTCAAAAGAAAAAACAGCTGGGTCCATATTTGGTTCGGTCATTTATTTTTTTATTTGCCCCCGCCGGCAATCGGGCTTAACAGGTTAAGGACCTTATGAATCTAATAAGGGCTATAAAAGTGTTCATACTAGGCAGTTTATTTTTATTATTTAGTTTCCCAAGCAAGAAACACGTGACTTATCAGTAACTTTAGACATCTTAAAACCATTTTAATCAATATTTTATCGTGGACTATACATTTAAAGGTGGGGTAGGTAAGTTTGAGAAACCGGCTCGAGATACACTTTTTGTTATATACCATGGAATGCTCTTAACATCCCGATAGCAATGAATATCTTAAGTGCTTTGACAAAAAATCCATTAAAAAATGTCATCTGTGGAAGCCGTAGTACTGTAAAAAGCACGACCAATCATCTGAGCCGGCCCGGCTAAAATAACTGGATGGCCTACCTGCCTGTCAGCTTTCCATCTGTGCACAAACTTATCTCGTGCCCTGATTGGTCATGTGCGCGTTCGTGTGTGTTGGAGGAGGGGCTCTGTAAGGAAGTGGCAGACTTTTTTCCGGCTGTGTATTTTCAAATTCTAGCGCACTCAAGCTGGTTTCTCCAAAATTACCTACCCCACCTTTAACTGACACCAACTATATAATATGTAAAAAATATGTATATAAAATGTATACAATCAATACAATTCAAATATTTTTTTATGACAATCTAGAATGTGTGAAGAACGAAACACAGGGGTAATACCAAACCTCTGAATTAGCACTAAGCGAAAAAATGCTAACGCACTTAGCACAGAACTCACGGTAGAGATATTTTATACTTCATGCAATCTGCACAAACGAGACAGCTGTGACCAGTGTGTGGGAAGATGGCGCCTGTGTCGGCTCGCCGCTCCCTCAGCTCTCTACCTTTAGCTATCCTGTTTTTGTTTTATGTTTGTCAGAATGTCTCTGCTCTGCTCGTCTACGATCGCCAAGCTCTCCTCCACCTCAGACCCTTACTGGAGTTTATATTGCTGCCCAAACCTACATCTGGCAACCATAAATCGTCCCCCCCCCCCCTCTACTGTCGGTTATTCCCACCTACCTGCGCCGATTGCCCTGCATCCTGCCTCGCCAAAAGCGCTTTAGACGACGGGAAAAGCGTGGTGGTGCGCTGGTCCATCAAAAAGCACACCTGACGGCTTCTTCTGGGACTTATCCACGCCTCGGATGTCATGGCCCTCCCGCTGAACGCCATGTGAGGGATTGGTGGATTCGCCCTGTTTTTCCGGAGCTGCGGCCTCTGCTGGGCCCGCTGACAGCTCCACCTGCCCGACTGACTGCTCCCGGCCCGCGAGGCGTTCAACACGCACATCTTCGTCAGCTGAGATGCACTACACCTTCGGCAAGCACAGAGCGAAAACTTTGCATGGCTTTGCTAAATGCTAGGTCGATAGCAAACAAAACGTTCCTGCTAAATGACTTCTTCACCTCTCGTGAACTGGATTTTATGTTTCTGACGGAGACCTGGGTCCACGCTGGCGAGTATACACCATTCTCTGAACTTCTTCCTCCTGACTGTACATTCTTCAGCCCCCCCTGTGCCACCGGCCATGGTGGGGGCATAGCATCAGTGTTTAGAGCTAGCCTCCAATGCCGATTGCTTCACCCTGTAACTAGCTATGCTAGCTTTGAGTTGCAGCTTTTTGAACTGAACCCGGCCTCGCCTATACTCTGCGCAGTCGTGTATCGTCCGCCAAAGTGCAATAAGGATTTCATTAATTACTTTTCTGACTTTCTGTCTGGGATCATGGTGAAATATGATCGTGTTTTGATCTCCGGAGACATCAATGTCCATGTGTGTTGCGAGTCCAAACCTCTGGTTAGGGACTTTTTAAATCTCCTTGATTCTTTTGGTCTCGTTCAGTCCGTGGCTGGCCCAACACACGAAAAAGGACACACTTTAGATTTAGTATTATCGTTTGGACTGTCTGTATCTGTGGATGAAATATGTGCAGCAACGCGTATCTCAGACCATTTACCGGTTCTGTTTACAACCTCGATCCCTTCCGCAGGAGTCGAATCACGTGTCCCTGCGCGTCGTCTGCGTTCGATTAACCCCTTGACTGCCTCACAGTTCTCTGATGTTTTTAATGCTTCTCCGATCTGTAAATTAGAGGTGAACTGTGTTTTTAGTGCTGACTAAAGCGCCGACTCAGGTAGCCCAGCTGTCCTGGTGCTGTTAGACCTGACAGCTGCCTTTGACACTGTGGACCATAGCATCCTGTTGTCACGGCTTGAACAGTCCGCTGGCATCACAGGCTCTGCCCTGGCATGGCTCAGGTCCTACCTGACAGACCGTAGCTTCTCAGTGCAGCTAGGTGCCTTCTCCTCTGCCAAAGCCCCTCTTACCTGTGGGGTTCCCATGGCTCTATTCTGGGCCCCATCCTTTTTCTACTGTACATACTGCCCCTAGGTTCAATTCTCACAAAACACAACATCCCCTTCCACTGCTACGCCGACGATGTACAGATCTATCTGCCACTCAATTCAAATGTCAACTCATTACAGCTATTAATGGACTGCTTAGCAGAGATCAAATCCTGGCTGAGCCAAAATGTCCTCAACCTCAACGAGAGCAAGACTGAGGTTATCTTTTTTGGACCCCAACCTCCAGCCACCCAGGTTGATATTCTGGGCTCCCTCAAACATAATATCCTCCCCTCTGTCACGAACCTTGGAGTGACATTCAATAGCGCTTTTAAATTCGATAAGCAGGTCAGCAGCGTAGTCAAAACCTGCTTTTTTTAAATACGACTATTGGCCAAGACCAAGTCGTTTTTTATCTTTTAAAGACCTGGAAAGGGTTATTAACGCCTTTGTTACCTCGAGACTGGATTACTGCAACGCTCTGTACGTGGGTATGGACCAGGCGTCAATTAAACGCCTGCAGCTAGTGCAGAACGCAGGTGCACGTCTACTCACTGGCCACAAAAAGCGTGACCACATCACCCCAATTCTGGCCTCACTGCACAGGCTTCCAATTCGGTTCCGAATTGATTTTCAAATCCTTTTATTTGTTTTCAAAGCACTAAATGGGCTGGCTCCGGCCTATATAGCCTAACTCCTCCAGCGCTACACCCCAGCCAGAGCTTTAAGGTCTGCTGACCAGCTGCTGCTGGGTAAGGGTAGATAGCTCAATCTTGATTCTGATTGGCCAGAAGACTCGAAAAAACATCAGCAAAGATGTTTTATTGAGAAGATGATTACTACGTGATCAGTTGTGGTTATTTAACATCTTGCCAAGGACAAAAGTTGAAAATTAGCCTGCTGGCTAATACTGGCTCATTTACAGCAATGTGGATTAATGTGCACTGTCCTTTAAACAAATAAACAAACAAACGTGACAGAAGTTTTCAAAACCGTTTATGGTCTCCGGTACTTCCAGTCCAACGTCTAATGCCTGCGTTAGAAAATCGGGCCTTCAAAATAAAAAATAAAAATGTTTCCAACTTTTTTTTTTTCACTTACACATCTGCGACCCACTTTTGGGTCGCGACCCACCAGTTGAGAACCACTGCTCTAGAGCCTTTAATATTGCGAGGCAAATCTCATGCATACCTGGCGCTGTGATATTGGGATATGGTTAAAGCTTCCCTATAATCTTCCAACTTTTCATTATCCATCGACAACATTTTGGATGTGTTTGGGAGCCCTTCAAAGTGCCTGACAGTATCAGGATATCAGCAGCTCTCCTCCTGAGCTGAACACTCTGAAACCCTGTGTCCCTTTCCTGAGTCATCTGGGGGCTGCCAGAACTTTCTTGAGGCGAACAAACAGTCAATCTCATTGGCCTTCCCAATCTCTTGCCTTGATGTCGTTTTTGTTTCAAAATAACCCTGGAACAACCAGGCCCAAAAGGCTAAATTACCTAATCCATTGTCTAGAAGCCAGTTGGCTTCATTGACCCTTTGACCATAACTCTGAGGAGCCACTCCCACAATGTAACTTATCAGCATGGCCCACTTGGTTTCAATACTTCACGAAAAATGTTAATCTTTTAAGATTCTTTACACTGTAAAACCACTCTTGATGAGAAGGAAATAGTGGCCACCAAAATCAAATATGATGTCAATGCCGGGAATTACGAAAAAAACAAGTTGCATGGAAGTGATGAAGACTGAGATGAAGATGACTGCAGAAAACAAAGTAGAGCTTAGGGATTTCAGTCTTAGCTAGAGAGAAAGTAATAGTAGGGGCAAGACAGATGAGAAGAGATGTATCAGCTGCATAACGGAGAGCTTTGCCAGAACACAGCAGCTTCTCAACACGTCTCTCTGCAGATGGAGACTTCCCAAATGGATGAACTCTGCTTTCCACAACTCTTCAACAAATCCTGCAGGAAGCCTACGCCAGCTCCGTTAGATGTCCTGCTCGCTAACATCCTGCTGTCCTTCATCGCTCTGATCACTGCAGCTCTCAACCTGCTGGTCATCATCTCTATCTCCCACTTCAGGCACAGACAAACTTTCAGCTTAAGCTTGTATATGTTCATGATTGAAAAGTAACAGGATTTAGCCATGCATTCCTTTTAATTAATGTTTCAGATAATAGTTGTTCTGTTTTAAATTATAACATATTCAAACCTGACGTTTTATGACAAAATTGTTCAAGCAAGCACTGCTCAACAAATGCATGTCCATGTCTTTTTTTGTGTTTTAGTGCTGCTTGTTGTTACAAGCTGTCATTGATAATTGTATTTATGGTGAAATTCTTCCTTTCCAGGCAGCTCCACTCCCCCACTAACCTCCTCATCCTCTCCCTGGCTGTCTCAGACTTCCTTGTGGGCCTCATTTTGATGCCTGTTAAAATCCTTCTAACAGAGACTTGCTGGTACTTGGGTGACCTATTGTGTGCTCTGTATAGTATAGTTACTTTTATCATTACCTCTTCTACGGTTGGAAACATGGTGCTCATATCCATTGATCGTTATTTTGCTATTTGTGACCCTCTACATTACACCATCAGAGTAACTCTGAACAGAACACAAATCTGCATCTGTCTTTGTTGGATTTGCTCTGTTATCTATAATTGTCTAATTTTAAAGGACTTTCTGAGACAACCTGATTTACAGAATTATTGTCATGGAGAGTGTGTAGTTGTCATTGACAATATCACAGGAGCTGTTGACTTAGTTGTTAACTTTATTTCCCCCATTACTGTTATCATAGTTCTGTATATGAGAGTGTTTGTGGTGGCTGTGTCTCAGGCTCGAGCCATGCGATCTCATGTTGTCGCTGTCACTATGCAACGTTCAGTTGGTGCAACTGTTAAGAAATCTGAGATGAAAGCAGCCAGGACTCTTGGTGTTGTTGTCCTTGTGTTTCTAATATGTTTTTTTCCATATTACGCTCCATCCCTTATAGGTGAGGATATTGAAAATAGTAGTTCAACCTCACCCATTGTAGTCTGGTTGCTGTATTTTAACTCTTGTCTGAACCCATTGATTTATGCCTCGTTATACCCCTGGTTTAGAAAATCTATCAAGCTCATTGTTACCCTTAAAATACTTAAGTCTTACTCGTGTGATTCTAAAATACTGTAATAACGGACTGGGGTTGAGATATATTCTAAAAAACCTCTGTTCAAAAGGACATATTTTTGCTATTGTTGATGAGCAGAATGCAATGTGTAATGGCTGAAGAAAGATTAGACATTATTTAATGTAGTAAAACATATGTAACTAAAAGATATTAAATAATTGAATACAAAATAAAACTTGAAAATATTACATTGTGTGGAAGAAGTAGTATTTTTTGACCTGTGTTGACTTCAGTTTGACCAGTATTCTGGTAATGATATGTTCAATTGTTAATTTTGTAGACAATATGCATTACAGACTGATTGAGTATGTCGTTGGCAGAAGGTGAGTGTGCAACTTCAAACAAAAAGACAGAGCTGTCGCGTGTGTGTGTGTGTGTGTGTGTGTGTGTGTGTGTGTGTGTGTGTGTGTGTGTGTGTGTGTGTGTGTGTGTGTGTGTGTGTGTGTGTGTGTGAGAGAGAGAGAGCGAGAGAGAGAAAAAGGAGAGAAGGTTTTACTGACACATAACAGATTTGGTTCTCCAACACACTGACAATACAATATAACAAGAACAAAAATAAATCTTGTTGAGTGCTAACACATGTTTATTTTACCATTGCCCATGATCATTTACATGTACTGTCTGTTGCAATAATGAGGGATTCAAATGTAGAAAAACATTCATAATATTTAGGCTGACAATAAGAATTAAAGCTTCAATCAGCGATGATCGGGACCTCGCTAGGGCTGCTTGATTAAAGCAAAAATCATAATCACGATTATGTTGGTCAATATTGATATCACGATTATTAAATACGATTATTCATTGACTTTTAAAACATCAATATATTGAACTTTTAAAAAAAAATAATAATATTTTGAACATTATCTTTTTAACAGTTGATTACCCTGAACCTTAAGCCAGGGTTTGAGTTATGCGGGGTCATAAGGAGGGTCTGAGCTCCCATGAACTCACACATACAGGGAAATCATACATCTGGGGGGGTCGCTAATACATTACCAACAACCATTATTTTAATCACAAATAATGCATGTATCAATGTAACGAGTATTATTTACGTTAACGAGGTAAATAGGCTAAAATAAAAACATGTTTTCCAAAAGAACTACGCATCATATTCTCTCTTGAATGACAATATGCCTGCACTTCACCTCCAAGGTGCGCAATGAATTATTGGCAATCTATGCCTGTGAGCGTGCTGCGCGAGCCGAGATGAGGTGTTATGGGGTGTGCGTAGTTGAACCTTTCCATATTTAAGTTTGTAGCAAGTAGAGGGCTGCTTCTGCTGTGTGTGTGTGTGTGTGTGTGTGTGTGTGTGTGTGTGTGTGTGTGTGTGTGTGTGTGTGTGTGAGAAGCAGTTGGGCTTTCTGGGTTTCCAGTTCATAAGAACGAGGTGTTTAGTTGAAAGGCATGCTAGGGCTATACGTTTACTTTTGAACATTTTGATTTTATGCCATTGAGCGGGGATCCCAGCAAGCATGTAGCTGGAGTTAAGAATATCTCTATGTTCAGGATCTCAGCGAGTGTATCTCCAACTACATCCCATAGAGCAGGGGTAGGCAAGTAAGTTTGGCCGTGGGCCAATTTTTTGCTGAGCCACAAGATGGCGGGCCAGAACATAATCAAAGCCTAATAGAGTGGCGAAGTCCCTCCCCTTCCGGTGGACCTCCATGGGACCTTATTTCGGAAAAATTATGTATTGAAGTCAATGGAGAGAGAAAGATTATCTTTCGATCCCGTTTGAATTGTGCCACGAATTACATATATGATGTTTGTCAATATAAAAGATAATTTTGCAAGTCAAAAAAAAAAAATAGTGTCGTAAAACTGAAGTAACACATTTGTTTGTGTGAAACGCTCAATGAACTACATCTCTGGTCAACAACACACGTCACCAAGATGGCCGTCACTACTGTCTTGTCAACAAAACGATTGACTACCCTCACTATCACCACAATGAAACACGTCCTGAAGAATGTCATGCAAAGCTGCCTGCCTGCCTTCCTTTGATTCTCTCTGAACTGCCTGGTCGTTTTAATGTTTAATGTCAACCATTTGTGCAGATAGCATGAAGTAGAAAAGATCGCTAGCGTTAGCGTTAGCATTTCTCCCCCGGGCTTAAATTGTGTATTATAGAATGACCACACCGGTGACAGTACTCTTCAAAGGGTTCACGAAATATGACTACTACTCTTACTGTTTAACATTTTGGGTTACTTAATGTTACTTCATGTTAAGGCTAATAAAAATGACAAGGCTGTAATGCTAACTAACGTGCTAGCTACTAGCTAGGTAGCTAACTTGATCAAGCCACTCCTGGTCCTTTCATCAGACGGGAAGCGAAAGAACGAGCAAGACCCATTGCTGGTATGATAACAACCTGGTACTAAGCACACAGGCATCTTGTTAAAGTTATATTATCTTAGCCAGCGCCATATAGATAGATTCTATCTATATGGCGTTATCTTATCTTGGCTATCTCTATTTTAGTGGAGGAAAACAATTGTGACATCACTTACGCGACTCTGGGATTTGTAGTCATTCTAGTTGCGTATTTTTCATAGTCTTATATTTCAACAGTTTTACGACAAACTGTGACTTTTTTGACATGGAAATGATTTTTTAAGATTGACAAACATCATATGTGTAATTCATGGCACAATTCAAACGGGATCGAAAGATAAGTTTTCTCTCTCCATTGACTTCAATACATTATTACAGCACGCTCCCCTCTCCTGCAGGGGGGCGTGGTCAGCTGCAGCTCACAGAATCAGCCCCCTGCAAAAACAAGGCTGGAGAACAGCAAATAGAGTGAAATGAGGCATGGCTAAAATGCATGAGCTGTTTGGTATTTTGAAAACAGAAACGTATAAATACACCTTATATAGGTATGGCCCTACAATATATCATTTAAATATAGCATGATAGGTGTCCTTTAAATAAGTACTTTAATTGACGTCAGTGCTGTTAGGATTATGTTTTAAACAGGACCCAGGCGCAGGCAATGACTGGAGATGTTTAAAAGGTTTATTGTTCTGAGACTCAGGCGGGTTTGGAGACTATGGAGGTCCGGAGTGGAGGTAGGCAGTTCAGGCTGGACTGAGAACAGGGCAGGCAGGTATGGTGAAGGAAGAAGCAGGCAGGTTGGCTGGAAGCTCTGGTGGCCGATGGCTGAGGGATCGTACTGGAAGTACAAGGAGAAACTAATTACAAAAAGTACAGAATAACACGCAGACAGGATAACTGAAATGAGCAGCCAGGAGGATGCAATACCACTGGTGTAGAAAACAATCTGGCGGTGAGTTGCTGGGAGACTGGAGTAGATATGCTGTGTCTTGATTGGATTGATGAGGGACAGCTGAGCCGGTCGGCCAGGTGAGTGCAATCAGGCTGCTGCCTGCAAGGGAAACCACACCCCCTCCACACACACACAGGGACACAGTTTGGGCCGTGACAGTACCCCCCCCTCAACGGGAGCCTCCAGGCGAACCACCAGGCTTGTCTGGGTGGTCTCTGTGAAAGTCCCGAATGAGAGAGGGACCTAGAATGAGCTTGCGGGACACCCAGCTCCTCTCCTCAGGACCATAACCCTCCCAATCGACCAGATACTGGTACCCACGGCCCCGGCGGCGAATGTCCAACAGCCGCCGGACCGTGTAGGCCGGGTGGTCATCAATAACAAGGGTGGGTGGAGGGGAGATGGCTGGAGGGCACAAAGGGCTGGAAAACACTGGTTTCAACTGGGACACATGAAAGGTAGGGTGAATTCTCATGGAGGGAGGCAGCTTGAGTCTAACAGCAGATGGATTGATTATGCGCTCGATCACATAGGGACCAATGAAGCGTGGTTTCAACTTCTTAGACTCAGCTTGTAAAGAAATATTTTTAGATGAAAGCCAAACTTTCTGACCTGGTTGGAACTGGGGAGCTGCGGTCCGGTAGCGGTTTGCAATATGCCGATTGCGTTCAGCGGAGCGGAGAAGGGCAGAGCGGGCATCCTTCCAGATCCTCCGACAACGACGGAGATGGGCTTGGACAGAGGGAACTGCGATCTCGTCCTCTTGGGCTGGGAACAAAGGGGGGTTGATATCCAAGAGAACATTCAAATGGGGACATACCGGTGGCAGCACTAGACAGTGAGTTATGAGCGTATTCAATCCAGGGCAGATGTAAACTCCAGGAGGTGGGATTCCGGGAGGTGACACAGCGAAGTGCAGCTCCAAGGTCCTGATTGGCTCTTTCGGCCTGCCCGTTAGTCTGCGGATGATAGCCTGAGGAGAGACTGACAGATGCTCCAAGTGCTCGACAGAATGCTTTCCATACCTGAGATATGAACTGTGGCCCTCGGTCGGAAACAATGTCTGTTGGAATGCCATGAAGCCGGACCACATGATTGACTAGGAGGTCAGCAGTTCCAGAGGCTGTGGGGAGTTTAGGAAGAGGCACAAAATGAACCGCTTTGGAAAAGCGATCGACAATAGTGAGAATGGTTGAGTTACCCTGTGAAACCGGGAGGCCGGTAACAAAGTCTAGGCCGATGTGACTCCAGGGACGACTAGGGACTGGGAGAGGCTGGAGTAGACCGATAGGAGCCTGGTGTGAAGACTTGCTACGGGCGCAGACAGTGCAGGCCAGCACAAAGGCTCGAGAGTCCGCTTCCATGGAAGGCCACCAGAAGTGTCGTCTCAGGAGGGACAGGGTCCGATTCACACCCGGGTGGCAGGCAAAGCGGGGAAGCATGGGTCCATAGGAGAACCTGTGAGCAGACAGAGTCAGGTACAAACAAACGGTTATCTGGACCATTTCCTGGATCTGGCTGGTCTCTCTGTGCATTCCTCACTGAGTTCTCAATCTCCCATGTCACAGCGCCCACCACTCTGGTAGCAGGGATTATGGTGTCAGGAACTATGGGGTCCTGATCCACTGCAAACTGCCGGGACAATGCGTCAGGTTTAAGGTTTTTAGAACCAGGTCGGTAGGTAAGGGTGAAGTTGAACCTGCCAAAAAACAATGCCCAGCGTGCCTGACGGGAGTTTAGTCGTTTGGCAGTTTGTATGTAGACCAGGTTCCTGTGGTCTGTCCACACAATGAATGGATGTTCACAGCCTTCCAGCCAGTGCTCCATAAATCGCGACCCGAAATTTGAACCACTCAAATCTATTCAACAAAAAATCGTGCTGTAATATATACGCTTTTCAGCATATAATATTAAAGTGAAGTACAGTGCATATATCCCTTATATCCCTTCACAGAACTAAAGAATGCTTTTACATAAGGTTTAATTAGATGATGGAATCAAAGCTGAACTGTATAACATAAAAAGGCACACATGCTGAAAACCCAACCGCAGAAGGGGGGTCTGGGGGGATTGTCCCCCAGGAGATTTTTAGACATACTAACATATAAACCACGCATTCTGGTACACTCTGAGAAGAAAATAAATAAATCTATTACTACCCGACATATTAATAATATTTTATGCCATTGTTTCTTTTTCACTTTGTTCTGACAGCTGAGCTTGTCTGTGTGAATTACTTTAAATTGTGGGTAAGGGTAGATAGCTCAATCTTGATTCTGATTGGCCAGAAGACTCGAAAAAAACATCAGCAAAGATGTTTTATTGAGAGGATGATCACTACGTGATCAGTTGTGGTTATTTAACATCTTGCCAAGTACAACTGTTGAAAAATTAGCCTGCTGGCTAATACTAGCTCATTTACAGCAATGTGGATTCATGTAGGGTTAGGGTTAGGGTTAGGGTTAGGGTTAGTCTTTTAAATAAATGAACAAACAAACAAACGTGACAGAAGTTTTCAAAACCGTTTATGGTCTCCTGTACTTCCAGTCCAACGCCTAATGCATGCGTTAGAAAATCGGGCCTTCAAAATAAAAACATTTACATTTTCCAACTTTTTTTTTTCTTCACTTACACATCTGCGATCCACTTTTGGGTCGCGACCCACCAGTTGAGAACCACTGCTCTAGAGCCTTTAATATTGCGAGGCAAATCTCATGCATACCTGGCGCTGTGATATTGGGATATGGTTAAAGCTTCCCTATAATCTTCCAACTTTTCATTATCCATCGACAACATTTTGGATGTGTCTGGGAGCCTTTCAAAGTGCTGACAGTTTCAGGATATCAGCAGCTCTCCTCCTGAGCTGAACACTCTGAAACCCTGTGTCCCTTTCCTGAGTCATCTGGGGGCTGCCAGAACTTTCTTGAGGCAAACAAACAGTCAATCTCATTGGCCTTCCCAATCTCTTGCCTTTATGTCGTTTTTGTTTCAAAATAACCCTGGAACCACCAGGCCCAAAAGGCTAAATGACCTAATCCATTGTCTAGAAGCAAGTTGGCTTCATTGATCCTTTGACCATAACTCTGAGGAGCCACTCCCACAATGTAACTTATCAGCATGGCCCACTTGGTTTCAATACTTCACGAAAAATGTTAATCTTTTAAGATTCTTTACACTGTAAAACCACTCTTGATGAGAAGGAACAAGTGGCCACCATAATCAAATAAGATGATGTCAATGCCGGGGAATTACGAAAAAAACAAGTTGCATGGAAGTGATGAAGACTGAGATGAAGATGACTGCAGAAAACAAAGTAGAGCTTAGGGATTTCAGTCTTAGCTAGAGAGAAAGTAATAGTAGGGGCAAGACAGATGAGAAGAGATATATCAGCTGCATAACGGAGAGCTTTGCCAGAACACAGCAGCTTCTCAACACGTCTCTCTACAGATGGAGACTTCCCAAATGGATGAACTCTGCTTTCCACAACTCTTCAACAAATCCTGCAGGAAACCTACGCCAGCTCAGTCAGAAGTCCTGCTCGCTTACATCCTGCTGTCCTTCATCGCTCTGGTCACTGCAGCTCTCAACCTGCTGGTCATCATCTCTATCTCCCACTTCAGGCACAGACACACTTTCAGCTTAAGCTTGTATATGTTCATGATTGAAAAGTAACAGGATTTAGCCATGCATTCCTTTTAATTAATGTTTCAGATAATAGTTGTTCTGTTTTTAAATTATAACATATTCAAACCTGACGTTGTGTGATAAAATAGTTCAAGCAAGCACTGCTCAACAAATGCATGTCCATGTCTTTTTTTGTGTTTTAGTGCTGTTTGTTGTTAGAAGCTATCATTGATAATTGTATTTATGGTGAAATTCTTCCTTTCCAGGCAGCTCCACACCCCCACTAACCTCCTCATCCTCTCCCTGGCTGTCTCAGACTTCCTTTTGGGCCTCATTGTGATGCCTGTTAAAATCATTTCAACAGAGGCTTGCTGGTACTTGGGTGACCTATTGTGTGCTCTGTATACTATAGTTCCTTTTATCATTACCTCTTCTACGGTTGGAAACATGGTGCTCATATCCATTGATCGTTATTTTGCTATTTGTGACCCTCTACATTACACCATCAGAGTAACTCTGAACAGAACACAAATCTGCATCTGTCTTTGTTGGATTTGCTCTGTTATCTATAATTGTCTCATTTTAAAGGACTTTCTGAGACAACCTGATTCACATAGTTCTTGCCATGGAGAGTGTGTAATTGTCCTTATCAATATCACAGGAGCTGTTGACTTAGTTGTTACCTTTATTTCCCCCATTACTGTTATCATAGTTCTGTATATGAGAGTGTTTGTGGTGGCTGTGTCTCAGGCTCGAGCCATGCGATCTCATGTTGTCGCTGTCACTATGCAACTTTCAGTTGGTGCAACTGTTAAGAAATCTGAGATGAAAGCAGCCAGGACTCTTGGTGTTGTTGTCCTTGTGTTTCTGATGTGTGTTTTTTCCATGTTACACTCCATACCTTATAGGTGAGGATATTGAAATTAGTAGTTCAACCTCAACCATTCTACTCTGGTTGCTGCATTTTAACTCTTGTCTGAACCCATTGATTTATGCCTCGTTATACCCCTGGTTTAGAAAATCTATCAAGCTCATTGTTACCCTCAAAATACTTAAGTCTTACTCGTGTGATTCTAAAATACTGTAATGACGGGCTGGGTTTGAGATATATTCTAAAAAACCTCTGTTCAGATGGACATATTTTTTGCTATTGTTGCTGAGTCAGAATGCAATGTGTAATGGCTGAAGAAAGATTAGACATTATTTAATGTAGTAAAATATATGTAACTAAAAGATATTAAATAATTGAATACAAAATAAAACTTGAAAATATTACATTGTGTGGAAGAAGTAGTATTTTTTTAACTGTGTTGACTTCAGTTTGACCAGTATTCTGGTAATGATATGTTCAATTGTTAATTTTGTAGACAATATGCATTACAGACTGATTGAGTATGTCGTTGGCAGAAGGTGAGTGTGCAACTTCAAACAAAAAGACAGAGCTGTCGCGTGTGTGTTTGTGTGTGTGTGTGTGTGTGTGTGTGTGTGTGTGAGAGAGAGAGAGCGAGAGAGAGAAAAAGGAGAGAAGGTTTTACTGACACATAACAGATTTGGTTCTCCAACACACTGACAATACAATATAACAAGAACAAAAATAAATCTTGTTGAGTGCTAACACATGTTTATTTTACCATTGCCCATGATCATTTACATGTACTGTCTGTTGCAATAATGAGGGATTCAAATGTAGAAAAACATTCATAATATTTAGGCTGACAATAAGAATTAAAGCTTCAATCAGCGATGATCGGGACCTCGCTAGGGCTGCTCGATTAAGGCAAAAATCATAATCACGATTATTTTGGTCAATATTGATATCACGATTATTAAATACGATTATTCATTGACTTTTAAAACATCAATTTATTGAACTTTAAAAAATAAAAATAATATTTTGAACATTATCTTTTTAACAGTTGATTACCCTGAACCTTAAGAATAATTCAGCTGAAAAACCATTACAAATATAAATAAAATAAATTATACATTTATATCTACATTTAAATAAATAATATAAAATTAATAAATACCAATAAAGAAGATCAACAAATATTTTGGAGCGCACTTCCACAAACTACTGAACATAATAATTATAATAAATAAAAATGTATTAGATTATTGGCAAAGTATTCAGCTGAAGCCACATCTTTTTCAACTTCCCCAAGGCCTTTGTCATAAAGGGCAGGCCAGGGTTTGAGTTATGCGGGGTCATAAGGAGGGTCTGAGCTCCCATGAACTCATACATACAGGGAAATCATACATCTGTGGGGTCGCTAATACATTACCAACAACCATTAATTTAATCACAAATAATGCATGTGTCAATGTAATGAGTATTATTTACGTTAACGAAGTAAATAGTATAAAAGAAAAACATGTTTTCCAAAAGAACTACGCATCGTATTCTCTCTTGAATGACAATATGCCTGCACTTCACCCTCCAAGGTGCGCAATCAATTATTGGCAATCTATGCCTGTGTAGCGTGCTGCGCGAGCCGAGATGAGGTGTGTGTGCGTGCGTAGTTGAACCTTTTCATATTTGAGTTTGTACCATGTTAACTGGGCACATGTCTTTAGCTATGTAGAATGGATGGCATCTGTTATATCTTTGTGTCTTTGCGAGCTGGTTGAGAAAGGAGAGAGAGAGGAGGAGAGAGAGAGAGAGGAGCTAGAGAGAGCTAGAGAGAGAGAAGAGAGAGGAGATAGTCCGAGAGAGAGAGAGAGATAGAGAGAGAGAGAGATCGAGTAGATCGCGAGGAGAGAGCTAGAGTTTCGGCGTTGCCCCCGGCCCTCCGCCTCCCTGTCCACACAACTTTTATTAATCCCGGGTACCGGACAATTGTTATTTGTTCTTACTCCGGAACCATGTGGCGGCTGGGTGCCATGTTTTCCAGGGGGGGCTCTACCAAAATGTAAGCAAACTTATACACAAACTCAAAACATATGTCATATTACAACGCAGGGCTAGCTCAAAGGCACACAGCACATTTTAGTGCCTGTATTTGTCAACCTCCTTATTATGCTTACTGATCCCATCCTGTAGCCCTCATTGGACAGCTGTGTTTACTTTCCTAAACATGGCTAGTCGCATAGCATCATCCATGTGGACCCCAAGAAAGGGTCCGAGGCTGGAAGCTGGCAATCGGGGCTGCCCGAAAACAGTCCTAGCCATTCAGGCAACGAGCTCCTCAACCATGGCTTGTTGGCCACCGCCTTTTTGAGGGCAGCCTCTTTGGCCCCTCTAGGCGAGGCTCTCCTCCACTCACAATGAATACACTGAAGAGTGTACTTTAGCTCGTGCAGCTCTAGGTCAAAAGAAAAAACAGCTGGGTCCATATTTGGTTCGGTCATTTATTTTTTTATTTGCCCCCGCCGGCAATCGGGCTTAACAGGTTAAGGACCTTATGAATCTAATAAGGGCTATAAAAGTGTTCATACTAGGCAGTTTATTTTTATTATTTAGTTTCCCAAGCAAGAAACACGTGACTTATCAGTAACTTTAGACATCTTAAAACCATTTTAATCAATATTTTATCGTGGACTATACATTTAAAGGTGGGGTAGGTAAGTTTGAGAAACCGGCTCGAGATACACTTTTTGTTATATACCATGGAATGCTCTTAACATCCCGATAGCAATGAATATCTTAAGTGCTTTGACAAAAAATCCATTAAAAAATGTCATCTGTGGAAGCCGTAGTACTGTAAAAAGCACGACCAATCATCTGAGCCGGCCCGGCTAAAATAACTGGATGGCCTACCTGCCTGTCAGCTTTCCATCTGTGCACAAACTTATCTCGTGCCCTGATTGGTCATGTGCGCGTTCGTGTGTGTTGGAGGAGGGGCTCTGTAAGGAAGTGGCAGACTTTTTTCCGGCTGTGTATTTTCAAATTCTAGCGCACTCAAGCTGGTTTCTCCAAAATTACCTACCCCACCTTTAACTGACACCAACTATATAATATGTAAAAAATATGTATATAAAATGTATACAATCAATACAATTCAAATATTTTTTTATGACAATCTAGAATGTGTGAAGAACGAAACACAGGGGTAATACCAAACCTCTGAATTAGCACTAAGCGAAAAAAATGCTAACGCACTTAGCACAGAACTCACGGTAGAGATATTTTATACTTCATGCAATCTGCACAAACGAGACAGCTGTGACCAGTGTGTGGGAAGATGGCGCCTGTGTCGGCTCGCCGCTCCCTCAGCTCTCTACCTTTAGCTATCCTGTTTTTGTTTTATGTTTGTCAGAATGTCTCTGCTCTGCTCGTCTACGATCGCCAAGCTCTCCTCCACCTCAGACCCTTACTGGAGTTTATATTGCTGCCCAAACCTACATCTGGCAACCATAAATCGTCCCCCCCCCCCCTCTACTGTCGGTTATTCCCACCTACCTGCGCCGATTGCCCTGCATCCTGCCTCGCCAAAAGCGCTTTAGACGACGGGAAAAGCGTGGTGGTGCGCTGGTCCATCAAAAAGCACACCTGACGGCTTCTTCTGGGACTTATCCACGCCTCGGATGTCATGGCCCTCCCGCTGAACGCCATGTGAGGGATTGGTGGATTCGCCCTGTTTTTCCGGAGCTGCGGCCTCTGCTGGGCCCGCTGACAGCTCCACCTGCCCGACTGACTGCTCCCGGCCCGCGAGGCGTTCAACACGCACATCTTCGTCAGCTGAGATGCACTACACCTTCGGCAAGCACAGAGCGAAAACTTTGCATGGCTTTGCTAAATGCTAGGTCGATAGCAAACAAAACGTTCCTGCTAAATGACTTCTTCACCTCTCGTGAACTGGATTTTATGTTTCTGACGGAGACCTGGGTCCACGCTGGCGAGTATACACCATTCTCTGAACTTCTTCCTCCTGACTGTACATTCTTCAGCCCCCCCTGTGCCACCGGCCATGGTGGGGGCATAGCATCAGTGTTTAGAGCTAGCCTCCAATGCCGATTGCTTCACCCTGTAACTAGCTATGCTAGCTTTGAGTTGCAGCTTTTTGAACTGAACCCGGCCTCGCCTATACTCTGCGCAGTCGTGTATCGTCCGCCAAAGTGCAATAAGGATTTCATTAATTACTTTTCTGACTTTCTGTCTGGGATCATGGTGAAATATGATCGTGTTTTGATCTCCGGAGACATCAATGTCCATGTGTGTTGCGAGTCCAAACCTCTGGTTAGGGACTTTTTAAATCTCCTTGATTCTTTTGGTCTCGTTCAGTCCGTGGCTGGCCCAACACACGAAAAAGGACACACTTTAGATTTAGTATTATCGTTTGGACTGTCTGTATCTGTGGATGAAATATGTGCAGCAACGCGTATCTCAGACCATTTACCGGTTCTGTTTACAAACCTCGATCCCTTCCGCAGGAGTCGAATCACGTGTCCCTGCGCGTCGTCTGCGTTCGATTAACCCCTTGACTGCCTCACAGTTCTCTGATGTTTTTAATGCTTCTCCGATCTGTAAATTAGAGGTGAACTGTGTTTTTAGTGCTGACTAAAGCGCCGACTCAGGTAGCCCAGCTGTCCTGGTGCTGTTAGACCTGACAGCTGCCTTTGACACTGTGGACCATAGCATCCTGTTGTCACGGCTTGAACAGTCCGCTGGCATCACAGGCTCTGCCCTGGCATGGCTCAGGTCCTACCTGACAGACCGTAGCTTCTCAGTGCAGCTAGGTGCCTTCTCCTCTGCCAAAGCCCCTCTTACCTGTGGGGTTCCCATGGCTCTATTCTGGGCCCCATCCTTTTTCTACTGTACATACTGCCCCTAGGTTCAATTCTCACAAAACACAACATCCCCTTCCACTGCTACGCCGACGATGTACAGATCTATCTGCCACTCAATTCAAATGTCAACTCATTACAGCTATTAATGG
Organism: Trematomus bernacchii; assembly: GCF_902827165.1. Lineage (NCBI taxonomy): Eukaryota > Metazoa > Chordata > Actinopteri > Perciformes > Nototheniidae > Trematomus > Trematomus bernacchii. The sequence continues at coordinate 29,805,900 of NW_022987739.1, forward strand.
ACTGCTTAGCAGAGATCAAATCCTGGCTGAGCCAAAATGTCCTCAACCTCAACGAGAGCAAGACTGAGGTTATCTTTTTTGGACCCCAACCTCCAGCCACCCAGGTTGATATTCTGGGCTCCCTCAAACATAATATCCTCCCCTCTGTCACGAACCTTGGAGTGACATTCAATAGCGCTTTTAAATTCGATAAGCAGGTCAGCAGCGTAGTCAAAACCTGCTTTTTTTAAATACGACTATTGGCCAAGACCAAGTCGTTTTTTATCTTTTAAAGACCTGGAAAGGGTTATTAACGCCTTTGTTACCTCGAGACTGGATTACTGCAACGCTCTGTACGTGGGTATGGACCAGGCGTCAATTAAACGCCTGCAGCTAGTGCAGAACGCAGGTGCACGTCTACTCACTGGCCACAAAAAGCGTGACCACATCACCCCAATTCTGGCCTCACTGCACAGGCTTCCAATTCGGTTCCGAATTGATTTTCAAATCCTTTTATTTGTTTTCAAAGCACTAAATGGGCTGGCTCCGGCCTATATAGCCTAACTCCTCCAGCGCTACACCCCAGCCAGAGCTTTAAGGTCTGCTGACCAGCTGCTGCTGGGTAAGGGTAGATAGCTCAATCTTGATTCTGATTGGCCAGAAGACTCGAAAAAACATCAGCAAAGATGTTTTATTGAGAAGATGATTACTACGTGATCAGTTGTGGTTATTTAACATCTTGCCAAGGACAAAAGTTGAAAATTAGCCTGCTGGCTAATACTGGCTCATTTACAGCAATGTGGATTAATGTGCACTGTCCTTTAAACAAATAAACAAACAAACGTGACAGAAGTTTTCAAAACCGTTTATGGTCTCCGGTACTTCCAGTCCAACGTCTAATGCCTGCGTTAGAAAATCGGGCCTTCAAAATAAAAAATAAAAATGTTTCCAACTTTTTTTTTTTCACTTACACATCTGCGACCCACTTTTGGGTCGCGACCCACCAGTTGAGAACCACTGCTCTAGAGCCTTTAATATTGCGAGGCAAATCTCATGCATACCTGGCGCTGTGATATTGGGATATGGTTAAAGCTTCCCTATAATCTTCCAACTTTTCATTATCCATCGACAACATTTTGGATGTGTTTGGGAGCCCTTCAAAGTGCCTGACAGTATCAGGATATCAGCAGCTCTCCTCCTGAGCTGAACACTCTGAAACCCTGTGTCCCTTTCCTGAGTCATCTGGGGGCTGCCAGAACTTTCTTGAGGCGAACAAACAGTCAATCTCATTGGCCTTCCCAATCTCTTGCCTTGATGTCGTTTTTGTTTCAAAATAACCCTGGAACAACCAGGCCCAAAAGGCTAAATTACCTAATCCATTGTCTAGAAGCCAGTTGGCTTCATTGACCCTTTGACCATAAACTCTGAGGAGCCACTCCCACAATGTAACTTATCAGCATGGCCCACTTGGTTTCAATACTTCACGAAAAATGTTAATCTTTTAAGATTCTTTACACTGTAAAACCACTCTTGATGAGAAGGAAATAGTGGCCACCAAAATCAAATATGATGTCAATGCCGGGAATTACGAAAAAAACAAGTTGCATGGAAGTGATGAAGACTGAGATGAAGATGACTGCAGAAAACAAAGTAGAGCTTAGGGATTTCAGTCTTAGCTAGAGAGAAAGTAATAGTAGGGGCAAGACAGATGAGAAGAGATGTATCAGCTGCATAACGGAGAGCTTTGCCAGAACACAGCAGCTTCTCAACACGTCTCTCTGCAGATGGAGACTTCCCAAATGGATGAACTCTGCTTTCCACAACTCTTCAACAAATCCTGCAGGAAGCCTACGCCAGCTCCGTTAGATGTCCTGCTCGCTAACATCCTGCTGTCCTTCATCGCTCTGATCACTGCAGCTCTCAACCTGCTGGTCATCATCTCTATCTCCCACTTCAGGCACAGACAAACTTTCAGCTTAAGCTTGTATATGTTCATGATTGAAAAGTAACAGGATTTAGCCATGCATTCCTTTTAATTAATGTTTCAGATAATAGTTGTTCTGTTTTAAATTATAACATATTCAAACCTGACGTTTTATGACAAAATTGTTCAAGCAAGCACTGCTCAACAAATGCATGTCCATGTCTTTTTTTGTGTTTTAGTGCTGCTTGTTGTTACAAGCTGTCATTGATAATTGTATTTATGGTGAAATTCTTCCTTTCCAGGCAGCTCCACTCCCCCACTAACCTCCTCATCCTCTCCCTGGCTGTCTCAGACTTCCTTGTGGGCCTCATTTTGATGCCTGTTAAAATCCTTCTAACAGAGACTTGCTGGTACTTGGGTGACCTATTGTGTGCTCTGTATAGTATAGTTACTTTTATCATTACCTCTTCTACGGTTGGAAACATGGTGCTCATATCCATTGATCGTTATTTTGCTATTTGTGACCCTCTACATTACACCATCAGAGTAACTCTGAACAGAACACAAATCTGCATCTGTCTTTGTTGGATTTGCTCTGTTATCTATAATTGTCTAATTTTAAAGGACTTTCTGAGACAACCTGATTTACAGAATTATTGTCATGGAGAGTGTGTAGTTGTCATTGACAATATCACAGGAGCTGTTGACTTAGTTGTTAACTTTATTTCCCCCATTACTGTTATCATAGTTCTGTATATGAGAGTGTTTGTGGTGGCTGTGTCTCAGGCTCGAGCCATGCGATCTCATGTTGTCGCTGTCACTATGCAACGTTCAGTTGGTGCAACTGTTAAGAAATCTGAGATGAAAGCAGCCAGGACTCTTGGTGTTGTTGTCCTTGTGTTTCTAATATGTTTTTTTTCCATATTACGCTCCATCCCTTATAGGTGAGGATATTGAAAATAGTAGTTCAACCTCACCCATTGTAGTCTGGTTGCTGTATTTTAACTCTTGTCTGAACCCATTGATTTATGCCTCGTTATACCCCTGGTTTAGAAAATCTATCAAGCTCATTGTTACCCTTAAAATACTTAAGTCTTACTCGTGTGATTCTAAAATACTGTAATAACGGACTGGGGTTGAGATATATTCTAAAAAACCTCTGTTCAAAAGGACATATTTTTGCTATTGTTGATGAGCAGAATGCAATGTGTAATGGCTGAAGAAAGATTAGACATTATTTAATGTAGTAAAACATATGTAACTAAAAGATATTAAATAATTGAATACAAAATAAAACTTGAAAATATTACATTGTGTGGAAGAAGTAGTATTTTTTGACCTGTGTTGACTTCAGTTTGACCAGTATTCTGGTAATGATATGTTCAATTGTTAATTTTGTAGACAATATGCATTACAGACTGATTGAGTATGTCGTTGGCAGAAGGTGAGTGTGCAACTTCAAACAAAAAGACAGAGCTGTCGCGTGTGTGTGTGTGTGTGTGTGTGTGTGTGTGTGTGTGTGTGTGTGTGTGTGTGTGTGTGTGTGTGTGTGTGTGTGTGTGTGTGTGTGTGTGTGTGTGAGAGAGAGAGAGCGAGAGAGAGAAAAAGGAGAGAAGGTTTTACTGACACATAACAGATTTGGTTCTCCAACACACTGACAATACAATATAACAAGAACAAAAATAAATCTTGTTGAGTGCTAACACATGTTTATTTTACCATTGCCCATGATCATTTACATGTACTGTCTGTTGCAATAATGAGGGATTCAAATGTAGAAAAACATTCATAATATTTAGGCTGACAATAAGAATTAAAGCTTCAATCAGCGATGATCGGGACCTCGCTAGGGCTGCTTGATTAAAGCAAAAATCATAATCACGATTATGTTGGTCAATATTGATATCACGATTATTAAATACGATTATTCATTGACTTTTAAAACATCAATATATTGAACTTTTAAAAAAAAATAATAATATTTTGAACATTATCTTTTTAACAGTTGATTACCCTGAACCTTAAGCCAGGGTTTGAGTTATGCGGGGTCATAAGGAGGGTCTGAGCTCCCATGAACTCACACATACAGGGAAATCATACATCTGGGGGGGGTCGCTAATACATTACCAACAACCATTATTTTAATCACAAATAATGCATGTATCAATGTAACGAGTATTATTTACGTTAACGAGGTAAATAGGCTAAAATAAAAACATGTTTTCCAAAAGAACTACGCATCATATTCTCTCTTGAATGACAATATGCCTGCACTTCACCTCCAAGGTGCGCAATGAATTATTGGCAATCTATGCCTGTGAGCGTGCTGCGCGAGCCGAGATGAGGTGTTATGGGGTGTGCGTAGTTGAACCTTTCCATATTTAAGTTTGTAGCAAGTAGAGGGCTGCTTCTGCTGTGTGTGTGTGTGTGTGTGTGTGTGTGTGTGTGTGTGTGTGTGTGTGTGTGTGTGTGTGTGTGTGTGTGTGTGTGTGTGTGTGTGTGTGTGAAGCAGTTGGGCTTTCTGGGTTTCCAGTTCATAAGAACGAGGTGTTTAGTTGAAAGGCATGCTAGGGCTATACGTTTACTTTTGAACATTTTGATTTTATGCCATTGAGCGGGGATCCCAGCAAGCATGTAGCTGGAGTTAAGAATATCTCTATGTTCAGGATCTCAGCGAGTGTATCTCCAACTACATCCCATAGAGCAGGGGTAGGCAAGTAAGTTTGGCCGTGGGCCAATTTTTTGCTGAGCCACAAGATGGCGGGCCAGAACATAATCAAAGCCTAATAGAGTGGCGAAGTCCCTCCCCTTCCGGTGGACCTCCATGGGACCTTATTTCGGAAAAATTATGTATTGAAGTCAATGGAGAGAGAAAGATTATCTTTCGATCCCGTTTGAATTGTGCCACGAATTACATATATGATGTTTGTCAATATAAAAGATAATTTTGCAAGTCAAAAAAAAAAAAATAGTGTCGTAAAACTGAAGTAACACATTTGTTTGTGTGAAACGCTCAATGAACTACATCTCTGGTCAACAACACACGTCACCAAGATGGCCGTCACTACTGTCTTGTCAACAAAACGATTGACTACCCTCACTATCACCACAATGAAACACGTCCTGAAGAATGTCATGCAAAGCTGCCTGCCTGCCTTCCTTTGATTCTCTCTGAACTGCCTGGTCGTTTTAATGTTTAATGTCAACCATTTGTGCAGATAGCATGAAGTAGAAAAGATCGCTAGCGTTAGCGTTAGCATTTCTCCCCCGGGCTTAAATTGTGTATTATAGAATGACCACACCGGTGACAGTACTCTTCAAAGGGTTCACGAAATATGACTACTACTCTTACTGTTTAACATTTTGGGTTACTTAATGTTACTTCATGTTAAGGCTAATAAAAATGACAAGGCTGTAATGCTAACTAACGTGCTAGCTACTAGCTAGGTAGCTAACTTGATCAAGCCACTCCTGGTCCTTTCATCAGACGGGAAGCGAAAGAACGAGCAAGACCCATTGCTGGTATGATAACAACCTGGTACTAAGCACACAGGCATCTTGTTAAAGTTATATTATCTTAGCCAGCGCCATATAGATAGATTCTATCTATATGGCGTTATCTTATCTTGGCTATCTCTATTTTAGTGGAGGAAAACAATTGTGACATCACTTACGCGACTCTGGGATTTGTAGTCATTCTAGTTGCGTATTTTTCATAGTCTTATATTTCAACAGTTTTACGACAAACTGTGACTTTTTTGACATGGAAATGATTTTTTAAGATTGACAAACATCATATGTGTAATTCATGGCACAATTCAAACGGGATCGAAAGATAAGTTTTCTCTCTCCATTGACTTCAATACATTATTACAGCACGCTCCCCTCTCCTGCAGGGGGGCGTGGTCAGCTGCAGCTCACAGAATCAGCCCCCTGCAAAAACAAGGCTGGAGAACAGCAAATAGAGTGAAATGAGGCATGGCTAAAATGCATGAGCTGTTTGGTATTTTGAAAACAGAAACGTATAAATACACCTTATATAGGTATGGCCCTACAATATATCATTTAAATATAGCATGATAGGTGTCCTTTAAATAAGTACTTTAATTGACGTCAGTGCTGTTAGGATTATGTTTTAAACAGGACCCAGGCGCAGGCAATGACTGGAGATGTTTAAAAGGTTTATTGTTCTGAGACTCAGGCGGGTTTGGAGACTATGGAGGTCCGGAGTGGAGGTAGGCAGTTCAGGCTGGACTGAGAACAGGGCAGGCAGGTATGGTGAAGGAAGAAGCAGGCAGGTTGGCTGGAAGCTCTGGTGGCCGATGGCTGAGGGATCGTACTGGAAGTACAAGGAGAAACTAATTACAAAAAGTACAGAATAACACGCAGACAGGATAACTGAAATGAGCAGCCAGGAGGATGCAATACCACTGGTGTAGAAAACAATCTGGCGGTGAGTTGCTGGGAGACTGGAGTAGATATGCTGTGTCTTGATTGGATTGATGAGGGACAGCTGAGCCGGTCGGCCAGGTGAGTGCAATCAGGCTGCTGCCTGCAAGGGAAACCACACCCCCTCCACACACACACAGGGACACAGTTTGGGCCGTGACAGTACCCCCCCCTCAACGGGAGCCTCCAGGCGAACCACCAGGCTTGTCTGGGTGGTCTCTGTGAAAGTCCCGAATGAGAGAGGGACCTAGAATGAGCTTGCGGGACACCCAGCTCCTCTCCTCAGGACCATAACCCTCCCAATCGACCAGATACTGGTACCCACGGCCCCGGCGGCGAATGTCCAACAGCCGCCGGACCGTGTAGGCCGGGTGGTCATCAATAACAAGGGTGGGTGGAGGGGAGATGGCTGGAGGGCACAAAGGGCTGGAAAACACTGGTTTCAACTGGGACACATGAAAGGTAGGGTGAATTCTCATGGAGGGAGGCAGCTTGAGTCTAACAGCAGATGGATTGATTATGCGCTCGATCACATAGGGACCAATGAAGCGTGGTTTCAACTTCTTAGACTCAGCTTGTAAAGAAATATTTTTAGATGAAAGCCAAACTTTCTGACCTGGTTGGAACTGGGGAGCTGCGGTCCGGTAGCGGTTTGCAATATGCCGATTGCGTTCAGCGGAGCGGAGAAGGGCAGAGCGGGCATCCTTCCAGATCCTCCGACAACGACGGAGATGGGCTTGGACAGAGGGAACTGCGATCTCGTCCTCTTGGGCTGGGAACAAAGGGGGTTGATATCCAAGAGAACATTCAAATGGGGACATACCGGTGGCAGCACTAGACAGTGAGTTATGAGCGTATTCAATCCAGGGCAGATGTAAACTCCAGGAGGTGGGATTCCGGGAGGTGACACAGCGAAGTGCAGCTCCAAGGTCCTGATTGGCTCTTTCGGCCTGCCCGTTAGTCTGCGGATGATAGCCTGAGGAGAGACTGACAGATGCTCCAAGTGCTCGACAGAATGCTTTCCATACCTGAGATATGAACTGTGGCCCTCGGTCGGAAACAATGTCTGTTGGAATGCCATGAAGCCGGACCACATGATTGACTAGGAGGTCAGCAGTTCCAGAGGCTGTGGGGAGTTTAGGAAGAGGCACAAAATGAACCGCTTTGGAAAAGCGATCGACAATAGTGAGAATGGTTGAGTTACCCTGTGAAACCGGGAGGCCGGTAACAAAGTCTAGGCCGATGTGACTCCAGGGACGACTAGGGACTGGGAGAGGCTGGAGTAGACCGATAGGAGCCTGGTGTGAAGACTTGCTACGGGCGCAGACAGTGCAGGCCAGCACAAAGGCTCGAGAGTCCGCTTCCATGGAAGGCCACCAGAAGTGTCGTCTCAGGAGGGACAGGGTCCGATTCACACCCGGGTGGCAGGCAAAGCGGGAAGCATGGGTCCATAGGAGAACCTGTGAGCAGACAGAGTCAGGTACAAACAAACGGTTATCTGGACCATTTCCTGGATCTGGCTGGTCTCTCTGTGCATTCCTCACTGAGTTCTCAATCTCCCATGTCACAGCGCCCACCACTCTGGTAGCAGGGATTATGGTGTCAGGAACTATGGGGTCCTGATCCACTGCAAACTGCCGGGACAATGCGTCAGGTTTAAGGTTTTTAGAACCAGGTCGGTAGGTAAGGGTGAAGTTGAACCTGCCAAAAAACAATGCCCAGCGTGCCTGACGGGAGTTTAGTCGTTTGGCAGTTTGTATGTAGACCAGGTTCCTGTGGTCTGTCCACACAATGAATGGATGTTCACAGCCTTCCAGCCAGTGCCTCCATTCTTCCAGCGCAAGCTTTACAGCAAGCAGCTCCCTGTTGCCAACATCATAGTTGCGCTCAGAGGTTGTCAGTCGTCGGGAAAAAAAAGCACAAGGGTGAAGCTTTTGATCGGAGACTGAGCGTTGTGATAGAACAGCCCCCACACCGGTGTTGGATGCATCAACCTCAACAATAAACTGAAGAGATGGGTCAGGATTCATAAGAATAGGAGCCGAGGTGAAACGTCTCTTCAGCTCAGAGAAGGCAGCCTCAGCCTGAGTAGTCCATGAGAAGGGGATTGCTGGGGAGGTGAGTTGGTTGAGAGGACCGGCAACACGACTGTAGTCTCTGATGAACCGGCGATAGAAATTTGCAAAGCCCAAAAAACGTTGGAGCTGCTTCCTGGTGGAAGGTTTGGGCCATTGTGCCACTGCTTGTACCTTCTCTGGGTCTGTTCTCACCTGACCTTGCTCAATGATGTAGCCCAGGAAGTCCACTGAATCCACGTGAAATTTGCATTTCTCTACTTTGACAAACAGCTTGTTCTCGAGGAGCCTTTGTAGAACCTGCTGCACATGTTGGGTGTGTTCCTCCATGGTCTGTGAGAATATCAGAATATCATCCAGATACACAAATACTGAACGGTTCAGGAAGTCACGGAGGACATCGTTCACAAGAGCCTGGAAGACAGCTGGGGCATTAGTGAGTCCAAAGGGCATCACTAGATACTCGAAATGGCCTAGTGGGGTGTTGAATGCGGTCTTCCACTCGTCTCCTTGACGTATGCGGACCAGGTGGTAAGCATTCCTGAGGTCGAGTTTCGAGAAAATGGTGGCCTTCTGTAGGGGTTCGAAGGCTGAATTGATGAGGGGCAGTGGATACTTGTTCTTGATGGTGATGTTGTTAAGGCCCCGGTAGTCAATGCAGGGGCGCAGGGAGCGGTCTTTCTTGGATACAAAGAAGAAGCCTGCTCCGACGGGGGAAGAAGAGGGTCTTATGATGCCAGCAGCGAGTGAGTCTTTGATGTATGTCTCCATGGCCTCACGCTCAGTTCGGGACAAGTTAAACAGGCGACTGGATGGGAGAGATGCCCCAGGAAGAAGATCTATTGTGCAGTCGTAAGGGCGATGAGGGGGCAGAAAAAGGGCTCGCTGCTTGCTGAAAACCTCTCCCAGGCTATGATAAACCGGAGGGACAGCGGACAAGTTGAGTGGCTCCTGCTGAACTGGGGGAATACCGACCTCTGCTGGGGGAATTGCAGACCGCAGGCATGAAGAGTGACAAAAGGTACTCCAACTCCTTACTTGATTCTCCGACCAGTCTATGTGGGGGTTATGCAGTCTTAACCATGGCTGGCCCAGAACTAGGGGTGTGTGAGGGGAGGACATGACGTGGAACTGAATCATTTCATGGTGATTACCGGACAGGACGAGATGTAGGGGTTCGGTGACATGGGTAACGTGTGCCAGGAGCTTCCCATTCAGACCTCGAGCATTGAGAGGAGCTGTCAGAGGTTGAGTTGAGATGCCGGCTGAGGCAACCAGTTGGGCATCCAAAAAGCTCTCATCAGCCCCAGAGTCCAGTAGGACAGGCAGAGAGAGAGACTGTTGGTTTAACAACAGTGTGGCTTCAAGTGGCTTGCGGGTCTGGGGGGTTGAGGAAGAAACAGCCTTGCTCACCAGTATCCCCACCTTTACTGGCGAGCACCCTCTTTTGGGCGCTGGGGGCATGTGTCCACGAAATGACCGGAGTGAGCACAGTAGACACAAAGTCCTTCTCTTATTCTCCGGAGACGTTCTTGGGGAGTGAGTCGGGCTCTGCCTAGCTGCATCGGTTCCTCTGAAGACAGGAGAGGAGAAAAGACTTCAGATGGGGCACTGGGACTTGGGAAAGTTTCCGACCCGAATCTTGCGAGAGGAGACGAGACAGGGCGAGAGTGGAGTGACCCAGGAGATCGGCTGGCTCTTTCCCTACGGCGCTCCCTAAGGCGATTATCCAGTCTTATGGCTAGAGAGACCAACTCATCCAAGTTAGCTGATTCGTCCCTCACTGCTAACTCATCCTTAACCGAATCAGTTAGCCCTGTTTGAAAAACCCCTTGAAGCGCTGTGTCATTCCAACCCGCCTCTGCAGCTAAGGTCCTAAATTCCACTGAGTATTCGGCTACACTACGGGAGCCCTGTCGCAGTGAGAGGAGGCGTTTAGTAGCGTCCCTACCGCTGACGGGGTGGTGGAATACTTTCTTCATTTCCTCTACAAACTCTGGATAAGAATTACAAAGGTTGGACTGACTCTCCCATACAGCTGATGCCCAGGCTAGGGCGCTACCTGTAAGTAAACCTATCATATAACAAATCTTAGCTCTGTCGTTAGCATAAGTAGACGGCTGCTGCTCAAACACAAGAGAACACTGCATTATGAAAGACTTACATGTCCCTAAGGCACCTGCGTACCGCTCTGGAGTGGGAATATTAGGCTCACGTGAAGGGAGAGCGGGCTGGGCTGGAACCGGTGCTAACTCTTGTGGGGGAGCTGGATCTTCAGGAGCAGGCGGAGCAAGATGAGTTGAAACCAGGTTGAGGTGATGTCCCATCTGTGCTACGTTGGCAGCTAGTGATGCAAGGTTATCCATAACCTCTCTGAGCATCTGGTCATGCCGGCCCACGAGGACGCCTTGGTTGGAGAGAGCCTCACGAATTGGGTCCGAGCCTGCTGGGTCCATGGTGGCCAGATTGTTCTGTTAGGATTATGTTTTAAACAGGACCCAGGCGCAGGCAATGACTGGAGATGTTTAAAAGGTTTATTGTTCTGAGACTCAGGCGGGTTTGGAGACTATGGAGGTCCGGAGTGGAGGTAGGCAGTTCAGGCTGGACTGAGAACAGGGCAGGCAGGTATGGTGAAGGAAGAAGCAGGCAGGTTGGCTGGAAGCTCTGGTGGCCGATGGCTGAGGGATCGTACTGGAAGTACAAGGAGAAACTAATTACAAAAAGTACAGAATAACACGCAGACAGGATAACTGAAATGAGCAGCCAGGAGGATGCAATACCACTGGTGTAGAAAACAATCTGGCGGTGAGTTGCTGGGAGACTGGAGTAGATATGCTGTGTCTTGATTGGATTGATGAGGGACAGCTGAGCCGGTCGGCCAGGTGAGTGCAATCAGGCTGCTGCCTGCAAGGGAAACCACACCCCCTCCACACACACACAGGGACACAGTTTGGGCCGTGACAAGTGCACCCCGCTGCCTGATTGTGCCTGTGCTGTATGTCATTCATTCTCAACATAGATAAAAGTACAATACGCATTCTTCAGGTGTAGGTAGATTCTCTATTCGGACATTATAGCCTATATGTGCGACTGTCGGTCCGATGTTGTAAAAAAAAAAAAAAAAAAAAAAAAAATCTCAAAATATTTTTTGATTTTTTATTCTCAAAATGACGGGCCAAATATTATTGCTGGCGGGCCAACAATGGCCCGCGGGCCGCCTGTTGCCGACCCATGCCATAGAGATTTCACAGCCGGACAGGACCAAAGACAATGTAAAAGGGTGCCCACTTCCGCACAACCATGCATGCCAGCATAGGCCCAGGAGTGTTTGATCCATCTTTTTGAGTCTACAGGGTGTGATGTATGCTCTGAGAAGGATTTTTAACTTTATTAATCTAAACCGGACACACTTGGAGATTGATGTTGAGTTCGACCAGAATCTGTCCCACTCAACTGGGCTAAGGGTGATGCCTATGTCCTGCTCCCATCTTTTCTGTGTCTGCAGATTAGTATTGGCGGTGGAGGTGAGGAGAAGTTTATATATACCTGAAATCATTCCTTTCTCGTTTGCAAGTCTTTTTAGGTTATTATCAAGGTGTTCATGACAACCTATCTTTATACCTTTTGATGTTAAGTTTTTAATATTTGATTGTAATTGCATAAAGGAGAAGAAGAGGGATTGATTCAGATAAAAATTGTCCAACAACACTGTGAACGGAATTATGATATTGTTTTTTACTGTTTGCCCAATGTGTTGTATGTCATGTGCTTGCATATGTATATTATACAATGGGTTACCGCCCGCTGTGAATAGTGGGTGTTTCCATAATGGGCATGAAGGGAGGGAAACACCAGTGATGCCTAGCCTCCTTTGTACAGATGTAACCACACTGATAGAAAATTGAATTAATGCATTATTCAGACTGGATTTGGGGGAGTACCATAATGAATTTAAAGATATTGATTTATTGTTTTCTGTAATTATTTGTCCTTCCAGCCAATCCCAGTTAGCTTTTTTCGGTGTCGCTCCATAACCCCATAGGGAATCTGGCATTATATGAGAGATAATATAAGTATACATTGGGTACCCCCAGTCCACCTGTTCTCCTCGGCATAGACAACTTGTTATGGTTGATTCGTGGTTTTTTATCCTTCCATATGAATTGAGAGAATATAGTGTTTATTTCTTTAAACCAATATTGTGGGATTTGAAGGGGAATTGAGGATATTATATAGGTCAATCTTAGTAGGACATTCATTTTTAACACATCCACCCTTCCCCACAGCGATAGGGGTAAAGAAGTCCATCTTCTCAAGTCATCTTTAATAATACTAAGTAAGCCTGGACCATTCATTTAGAAAATCTTGTTAATTGTTGATCTGATGTTTATGCCCAAATATCTCAATGCATCAGCTTTCCAAACAAAAGGAGCAGAGCCTGTGATTAGAGTGAGTCTGACAGTTTAGTGGCATGGCTTCACTTTTACTCCAATTTATTTTATATCCTGAAAATAAGCTAAATTCTCTCATAACCTCTAGCACCTTAGGTATAGAGTTTAGTGGGTCAACTAATGTTAAAAGGATATTATCAGCGTATACGTTTATTTTGATCTGATGTCCGGATGGCACAAGCCAAGGGCTCGAGAGCTAAAATGAATATTAGAGGGGATATTGGACATCCCTGCCGTGTTCCCCGATGCAGGGGGAAAGGATCAGAAAGCATGTTGTTGCTTCTGACTGAGGAGACTGGCTTATTGTAAAGTGATTTAAACCATCGCATACAGACAGGGCCAAATCCAAATTTTTATAGAACATTAAAGGGCCCATGTCATGCTTTTCTGGTTATTACCCGTCCCCTTGTGTGTAATGAAGGTTTTTATGCATGTAAACGGTGTGCAGAGTCAAAACCCTCAAAGTACACCCTGTAGCGAGTACAACTCTAACACAGAAAATACCTCCCCAAAACGCCTCGTTGGAGATACGTCACTGCCCATTTGAGTCTTCCATTTAGTTCCGGGTACCGCATGATGTCATGCGGTACCCGGAACGAAATGGACCAATCCCGAAGAGCTATGGCCACACCCAGTGGCGCTGGCCGCACCCTCTTCCAGCCTAACATTTACTGTTGGAAGCTCTGGTTCAGTTCACAATCGATCCAGTCATGCCAATGCCAAGGACCTGTTTCCTGAAATGTGAGGAGAAATCTGAGCTGTTTGTCCTACCGACGGAAGAACCACGACGAAGTCAGTGGTTGAAATTTCTTTTTAACACTGTTCCTTCAGAGGTTCGAAGAACGTTACTGTGTGCGCGGCATTTCACAGACGAAAGCTTCCAAAACATTGCCCAGTTTGAGGCCGGATATGCACAGCATTTGAAACTGAAGGACGATGCTATTCCTAGTTTGTTTGGACCGTTTGGAGCAGGGGAAGATTCGGGTACACAACCTGTAAGTTTGCATTGTTATTTGTGTATTTATCAAACAAGGTATCTACCACGACTATTTAAATGTGTAAACATGTTTCGGAATGCTAAGCCAGTGCTAACTGTGCTAACTAAGTTGCTAGCGTTTCCATATCAACTCTAATATCAGCAGATGGCCTTACATACATGTATCTCATAGCAGGAGAATGTCTGCATTCACACACGAAATACTCATAGACAGTATACTCCAGGTGATTTACCGTACGGTCAGTCGCGAAACGTAATTACATTATAGGTGGCGTTCCGAGCGTGTATGCTACCGAGCTAAACAACAAGGCTACTAAGAGCTAGACATGAGTTTGCTCGGAAAAACATTGATTTTATGCCAGCTACAATGAATGTAGCAGACTACCCATATAAGATTGCAATTGTAAACATGTGCTTGATAGCCTAATATGAACCACTATCTGTTGTTCATAGTATAGTATAGCATATTGAACAACTGAACAACTAGCAAACGTAGATTAGCATTGTAATCCAGCTGGCAAGCTGACGAACATCAAACAACTAAGTTTATTTCACACTTCCAGCAGAGACAACGGGGAAATCCCCTCTCTTTGCCCGCTCACAGACCCCCAAAAGACGGCCTAGAGACCTCCAAGAGGTGTCCCTGAAATGGGGACTCTGTTTATTTCACACTTTCAGCAGAGACAACGGGGAAATCCCCTCTCTTTGCCCGCTCACAGACCCCCAAAGGACGGTACATTACAGTTGGCTTTCCTCCGACGCTGATAGCATGTATAGCTAACGAGGCTAGCTATACATGCTAGCGGGAAACATCGTATTCATGCCAGTTACAATGAATGACCGAACGTAGCAGACTACCCGTATAAGATTGCAATTATAAACACGTTATTGCTAGCCTAATATGAACCACTAGCTTTTGTTCATAGTAGTTTTATTACACTCCATTATAGTTGCCGTACCTCCGAGCTAACGTTCATATCGTGTTTGCTAACAAGGTAAACAAGAAATCTAGGTTAGCATATTAGCTGGCAAGCTTACTGTGTTTATTAGATAGATGGATTAGATAGATCCACACTCCTACCACAACTACTACTAACGAATCTAAAACAACTAAGTTTCTCTAATATTTTGTGATTTGCATTTGATTTCGTCCAGCCAGATCCTGGCGGAAAATACATGACTGGGGCGGGACTACCACACTGAGGCAACCCGGTATCACGGCAAGACGTGAACATGTGACGATCTACCATGCTGGGAGACGTGAATATGTCACGGTTTCGTCCCTTCAAACGTGACAGTTACACGGTATTGTTAACATGGCCCAACCAGTGGAGAAATAGCCAGAAGTGCCTAGCAAATGGTCTACCGCGCCTATTGGTCGGTTTTTATTGTCAAAATTTGATGTTTTTAATTTATTTTTTAATCGTCACTGGTCGACACCTCTTTTAGCAGAAACAAAGGCTACATTAATGTATTAAATCGATGTTAATCCATGTGTGTGGAGGTGAGGATGTGGAATTAACGGACGTGACGTAGTGTGATTGCGTTGCCAGGCAACACAATTTACAAACTCTTCCACTACAACCCTAATTATATTTTAAAACATTTTAGAAGGCCTCACAAAATACTTTAATGTAAATTAAAATGTAAATGTGAAGGAATGTGTGTAATGTGGTGATTGACATTATTCACCCACGGATCTATGGGTTGAGGGTATTGTTCCGCACGGACATTTTAGTTAACCGGACTCCTGTTGATGTGAAATCCGAAAACATTTAAAAAAAATAAAATAATACTTTATTCCGAGTTTGCTTGCTTTTTTCTTTGGAGGTCATCACATAACGGCATTGTAATACACGGTTCGGCTGCATTAAATATGACATATCTGCCGTAGTTCTGTATTTATATTTTATTTAAACTAAATAAACTACCCAGTATGAACACTTGTATAGCCCTTATTAAAAACATTCGTTCCTCAAGTTGTAAAAATGTGCTAATAACGTTATTCTGAGAGTTATTTCCCTCTGAATTATGAATGCGCATCTAACCCACGGGACCGCGCCGCCCGGCACGTTCATGTTACGTGTTCAGCACTACATGCGTTTATCTTTACCCATGGATGCACAATAAGAACGGACCCATATCGCCTTACTGCCCACGGAGCTGTAATAATGGATATATTGCACATGTTTGCTGTAATTCATCATTTGTAAAATATTATACTGCATGGGCTGTATGATTAAATCTTGTACCGTAAATGTTGTATTAAATGAAGTTAATATTACCGACGTAGATTAACGTCACTGTAGCTTCTTATTGCACTAAGAAGCTTATTGCACTGTATATATATACATATATATATATATATATATATATACAGTGCAATAATTCTTTCATGCTAAATGAAGCTCTGTTGCTTGGATATCACTACAGCGTAATATAAAAGTACATAACGATTGATGTGTAAATTAGCATAATTACTAGCTAACCGCTAGCTGCTAACTGCCGCCTCGTTAATATCAAATCTATCATAATAACAAACCATTACCATGCTGTCATGAACGTGCGGTGCTGTTACGTGTACGCGAATTGACGTGCTTGATGTGAACGAGCATTTTGGGGGGCATGGTTAAAGTTGCGCATGCGCTATGAGCGCACATACGGGTACTTCTCAGGCATGCCGGGTAATCTGTGACGTTTCGCTCTCTCAAAAGTTGGGCCATTTTATCATCATGCGCGAATGAGCAACTCTCATAGGAATGAATGAGGCCCCGCCTCCCACGCTGTATCCAGTTCTTATTATACATCCATGGTTGGGCCATGTTAACAATACCGTGTAACTGTCACGTTTGAAGGGACGAAACCGTGACATATTCACGTCTCCCAGCATGGTAGATCGTCACATGTTCACGTCTTGCCGTGATACCGGGTTGAGTATAACATAACCCTCATATATACAATACGTTTGAAATTACAATTGTACTGGTTGACACAAATGAACAACAGTTAAAATGACAAAGAAGGTTTTACATTTGAGATGATTTACTCTGCTATGGCATCTTGAAATAAGTATTTCTGAAATAACACATTTATTTTTTTCTATTTCAGTCAACACCTGTGGAACTCCCCCCTCGGTTGCTAACGGTGAAGTTGTGAAAAACACTGGAAGGTATTTGCAGTACCGATGCGCTGCTTATTACGAACGAGTGGGTCCGAAGATGGTGGAATGTTACAGCGATGGCACGTGGTCCGAAGCACCCACCTGCAAAGGTAAAAACAAGTCCACTCTAACATTCAGATAACTTGGCTGTGTAAATAAATATGTTGTTTCTTTTTCCAGCCACCTACTGTTCTGTGGACACTGATGAACTTTCTCACGTAAAATCTGTTGGAGTCAGATTAATAAATGATGGTGAAGAAGAGAATTTGGAATGTTCCAGGTCTGGCAGGTTTTTTGATCATTTTTCTGAAGCCCGGTGCACTCGTGGGAAAGTTAAGTTTTCTGAATGTAAACTTAATTTAAAGCTTGTTACATATTCAATGCCATTAAAATATTTTTGAACATTATTGTTTAAAAGACATATAGCTTACGGAAAGCAAGAACTAAGTAATTTAGTCGAATACCCAAGCAACTTCTCAGTTTTTTTGCTTTTTGGTCAAGTCCCGAGTAAGACCACACCCCCAAAGATACTGCAGTCAATAAAGTGCCACAGTGACGTGTCCTAAAACCCGGAAGTAAACTCCTTCCGGTTCCCTCGACAAAAACGCTAGGATTTGGGAAAATAGCTGGAAATAAGGTCTGTGGTTGAAACACATTTCAGAGACGGATCACGTTTTGTTCAGCCGGATAATATCCACATGTCTACCCTACTTTTATCATTTTCGAATCATAAATCTAGTCGCCAGAAGCAAAATGCTAACGTTATGCTATAACTACAGCAGGGTCGCTGCTTCAACGTCACGCCAACTTAAGATCCATATTCAAAAATACAGATTCTAAATGGTACAAGTTGAAGCATTTGTTTGAACAGTTTGCAGGAGGCAGGTACTTGCTTTCAAGCAGAACACGGGGAAAAACAAACTTAGCGGGAGTGTTTACGTGTTCGGGTGTAATGACGTACAACGGCCTCGACAACTTCTATGGAGCTAATTTCCTGCCATAACTCCACAAACAAACTAAACAGGTTTTACAAATGCCTCATGATTCACTAACAAACACAATGTGGTTTGCAAATACAAAACACCATCTACAAACTAATGCATTTAGTTTTGCAAAGAAAAAACGTATCTATCAAATAAACACATACCATTATTCTAATAAATCATGTTTCATAGACAAATTCAGCATAGGTTTTACAAGTACACACATTTTTTTTACAACTACAACACTTTTTTTTACAAGTACAAAACTTGTTTTTACAACTACAAAACTTTTTCTTCTCACGGCGGAATATTACTGCCAAAAGTCACGTGACTCACTCACGTGACTTTTGGCAGTAATATTCCGCCGTGGTTGTGCTCATACACACTCACACATGCTCACTCACACATGCTCCACGGCAGCAGGGGGCACTACTGAGTCCATTGGGAAGGCGGGAGGTTGAGCAGAGCATGGAACAGCTCTTGCCAGCCTGATCATGACAGCGGTGTTTCTAGCGATCCAGCATCTGAATTTAGCGATCACAACGAAAACAGCCAAGACACATATTGAGCCCAGAAAATGAATGTTCTTAGGGCTGTAAATATAATAAGCCTTTGTCTAAAATAGACAACATTGTAACTAAGGAGATTGAAACTATACAGCGATTCTGCACTCGGTCAATCAGCTGCTCTTCATTTTCTTTCCTGCTATATTCAATGAGTGATACAAATATTTTTTACCATACGTTCTGAATACAACTGATACTGTTGGACTCGGTACTAGTTGACTGCTACCAGAAATAAAAGGAAGTACTTTACTGTGTACTTTGTGAGTAATCCTCTGTCAGAGTCCCCTCCATAGTACATAATGCATGTTTTTTGCTATCTTTGATGAATGATAAAAGGGTCATTCCAGAATTGGAGGGCAATTTAGACACCAACATTTTTGAAAAATGAACCTTTCATTTGATTATTTTTTGTTATGTATTTAGGAAAAACAGATAATAAACCATAAAAAAAAGTGATTTGCCCAGCTAAGGCATCAAATGTATATTTTCCAATGAAGAATTAACCCTGTTACTCTAATTATAGTAACAGGGTTGCAAGTAACGGTTGAAAATCAATGCTAATTTTAGCTTTTACCTCAGGAATTAATGCTAGCTGCACAATGTAATGCTATTGTCAAGGAATGGACACACTTTATATTATATTTATATTTATATATATTTAACAAAAGAAAGATACATTTGAAATTAATTTGTTTTTGTCTCATAATTTGAGTAACAGGGTTGCGTTTGTATGAGTGCCACACTCCTTCAAGAGTGACAAGATTGGAAATATATTACAAATAAAAGAGAGGACTTAGTTTTGGTCTACCCATGGTAGTAGCACATGGCTTGCTGATGTCCTTTCCACTGTGTCATGCGACAAACAGTTTTTTCACTTCCTCTGCCAAGCTAAAAAGGTTTCGGTAACAGGGTTGCGCGCATGTTGAGGGACACACCTTCTGTGCAAAATTACTGTTATTTAAAATGTGTTTATGATTTAACAAATTGATTTTACCATTACAAGACACATATATCAATAGAATAATACCAAAAAAGTAAATAAAAACCCTATTTTAAATGTTATAGTTGACATGCAAGTTGGTCACCAAGAAGCTGGGACAAGAGAAAAGGGCAATTTTAGGGGGTGTTAGAGAGCTATTTGATATTTTAAATAATATTTTGAAACCACTTTTTCTACAACTTTATATGCATCTTGTCTCAAGACAAGTATATTTAACACAACAAGTGCATGTCTTAGCTTTTTGGGCATGGATTATTAGATTTTTTTATATGGGGGACATGAAATGTCCTCCAATTCTGGAATGACCCAAAAATAAAATGTTACCATTAGTTCTTAATGAAATTGATACGGTTTGACTTTGTATTAGTAAGCCTACTACTAACAATACATTGAAGTACTTTTACTGTGTATTTTTTGAGAAATACTCCCCTCCTGAGAACAAAATCAAGCCACTTCTTCTAAGTTTTTTGGGTGATTTAATGGGTGATGTAACATTAATGACAGACATAATATGAGGTCCTTGGCACTCTAGAGGGGTCATTTTGTGATCATGGGGCATCACCCTTACAGCATCAGGACAATATCATATGGAGTCAGATACTGGAAGTGGGCTGGAGGCGTTAACTGGGACTGATGGAAGGATGAGGCTGATGAGACTGAAGAATCTGCGAGGACCGAACTAGCGGCAGAGGAATAATTATATATTAAAAGACAGCAGCATCATAAGAGGGCAACCATGTGACAGAGTGTGTTACTTTGCTGAAGGATATTTGTGACCAGCTATCCATTCCAGGCCAGACTCTAAAGACTTTTCAAGGTGTGAAAATGCTGCTGCCGGAGTACTGACTGGAAGTATTGCTGATATCATGTCTACCATCCTCTTAAAATACTCTGTCCAACAATATCAGTCTCAGGAAGAAATGTTTTTTAACGCTTATTAAAAGAAAAACATGCATTCTTGTACTCAGGAGGGGACATTGACAGAGGATTACTGGAAAAGTACACAATAAGTACTTAATAGTACTTGTGGGGGTAGTTTCAGTAGTACTGAGTCCAACAGGATCAATCTCACGAAGAACTAATGGCAACAAAAAAGAATTCCCTCATCAAACTTAGCAGAAGTGGCTTGATTTTGTTCACAGGAGGGGACTTTGACAGAGTATTTCTCAAAAAATACAGAGTAAAAGTACTTCAATGTATTGTTAGTAGTAGGCTTACTAATACAAAGTCAAACCGTATCAATTTCATTAAGAACTAATGGTAACATTTTATTTTTATCATTCATCAAAGATAGCAAAAAACATGCATTATGTACTATGGAGGGGACTCTGACAGAGGATTACTCACAAAGTACACAGTAAAGTACTTCATTTTATTTCTGGTTGCAGTCAACTAGTACCAAGTCCAACAGTGTCAGTTTTATTAAGAACTTGTGGTAAAAAATATTTGTATCACTCATTGAATATAGCAGGAATAAAAATGAAAAGCAGCTGATTGACCGAGTGCAGAATCGCTGTATACAGGGGCGGACTGGGACTACAAATCAGCCCGGGACTCTCGACCGGCCCACTTCGGTACCGCCGGCCCACCTCGGTACCGCAAGTAAGCGGCCCACCTCGGTGGTGCCGCAAGTAAATACCGCGAGGAAATTGTCGACGGGGGGGAAGGGGGGGTGAGCAGTGACTTATCCGACCGGCCCACTTCAGTACCGGCCCATCGGGATTCGTCCCGAACGTCCCCTGGCTGTATATATAGTTTAAATCTCCTTAGTTACAATGTTGTCCATTTTAGACAAAGGCTTATTATATTTACAGCCCCTAATAACATTTATTTTCTGGGCTCAATATGTGTCTTGGCTGTTTTCGTTGTGATCGCTAAATTCACCTTGTTTATAATATTATCACTATAACACCTGTCATCAGACTGGCAAGAGCTGTTCCATGCTCTGCTCAACCTCCCGTCTTCCCAATGGACTCAGTAGCGCCCCCTGCTGCCGTGTAGCATGTGTGAGTGAGCATGTGTGATTGTGTATGAGCCAGCCACGGCGGAATATTACTGCCAAAAGTCACGTGACTCACTCACGTGACTTTTGGCAGTAATATTCCGCCGTGAGAAGAAAAAGTTTTGTACTTGTAAAAAAAAGTTTTGTAGTTGTAAAAAAAAGTTTTGTAGTTGTAAAACAAAGTGTTGTAGTTGTAAAACAAATTTGTGCACTTGTAAAAAAAAGTTGTGTACTTGTAAAACCTAAGCTGAATTTGTCTCCGAAACATGATTTATTAGAATAATGTTATGTGTTTGTTTGATAGATACGTTTTTTCTTTGCAAAACTAAATTCATTAGTTTGTAGATGGTGTTTTGTATTTGCAAACCACATTGTGTTTGTTAGTGAATCATAAGGCATTTGTAAAACCTGTTCAGTTTGTTTGTGGAGTTATGGCAGGAAATTAGCTCCATAAACTTCTGTAGTCCTATTCAGCCACTTGTTAACAACCATCGTTTTTCAGACACGTCAACTCTTCAGAAATCACCAGTGGGGTCACTGCTGATGGATTTAATGTCGTAGAACAAAACGTGATCCGTCTCTTCAATGTGTGTCAACCACAGACCTTATTTCAGCTATTTTTCAAAATTCTATGGAGAAATTGCATTGCTTTTTGTCAAGGGAACCGGAAGTGGTAAAATGCTAACTTACTTCCGGGTTTTAGGACGCGTCACTCTGGCACTCTATACTGCAGGTATACAGTCTCATAAACACAAAAAACATAAAATATTTTGAATTATCAAAAATGTAATTCATTAATATAGACATGCCTCAATTCAGGTCACAAGTCTTTAACAAGTCCAACTCGAGTCCATGTCACAATGTTTTGTATGCACATTTCTAAACCAAATCAACCTCACAGACATAATTTACATAAAAAACGTAATAGTTATTTATATAAAACGAAGGCACACTTATTTGAACCCAAAACATGATGTCTTTCCTAAACATAACCACATACTTTTGGTACCTCAATCTAACGTAGCTAAAATGTATACATCTGTAAAACGTTCATAGTGTTGGCTGTGTGAGGGTGAAGTGTGACCCTGTTGAAGCCTTACTGTACGTTGGAAACAGCTGATGACGGCTATTTAATGGCCTGATAACATTCACAATGGTTGCCAGACAGTTAAGCAAAGCGACTTACAATAAGTGCATTCGACCAACAAGATACAAACTTGAAGAAAACAGAATCATATAAGTACATCAGGTTTCATAGAGCTAAAACATTTCAAGTGTTACTCAACTGGCTTTAGATAAGCCAGTCCTTTATTAGTATATAAGTGCTTTGTTAGCAATTCTTTGTTAGTGCTTCTATCGCTCGAAGCGGAGTCAAAAGAGATGAGTTTTCAGTCTGCGCCGGAAGATGTATTGACTTCCAGAGGTGGGAGAAGTACGCAGATCTTGTACTTGAGTAAAAGTAGAAGTCCTGCATTCAAAATGTTCTTCAAGCAAAAGTACAAAGGTGTTAGCATCAAAATATAGTTAAAGTACCAAAAGTAAAAGTACTCATTCTGCAGATTTGTCCATTTCAGAATAATATATATGATATGTTTTGATTATAATTATTCATTAACCGAGCAAGACCACACCCCTAAAGACACTGCAGTCTGTACTGCAAGTATCTTGCTCAAGGATTAATCTGCATGTTGACAACATGGGCTGGGATCGAACTCACGACCTTCTGGTTGAAAGAAGACCGCACTCCCTCGTAGCTACAGTCGCCCATCTGCCTTACATTGGAAACAGCTGATGACGGCTTCTTAATGGCCTGATTACATTCGCAATGGTTGCCAGACAGTTAAGCAGATAGTATTGACTTTCAGAGGTGGGAGAAGTACTTAAATCTTGTACTTGAGTAAAAGTAGAAGTACCAGAGTGTAGGTATACTCTGTTACAGTACAATTCCTGCATTCAAATGTTCCTCAAGTAAAAGTAGAAAAGTATTCTCATCAAAATATAGTTAAAGTAGCGACAGTAAAAGTAGTCATTGTGCAGATTGGTCCATTTCAGAATAATATATATGATATGTTTTATAATGATTGATCATGAAAGTGTTCTCAAAGCTGGTAAAGGTGCAGCTAGTTTGAATGACTTTGTATACTGCAGGGTAGCTTGTGGATTTACTCCAGGTGGAACTAAAGTCTGATTTAACACTTGATTATATTTCACATCATTCATCCAAATCTGCACAGTAAGTACAAATATGTGTCGTGGAGTAGAAGTACAAAGTAGCATACAATGGAAATACTTAAGTAGAGTAAAAGTATCTCAAAGTACTTGAGTAAATGTACTTAGTTACTTCCCACCTCGGTTGAGTTCCTGCGAAGAGAAGCTAACCCCTGTTAGCTACATGTTTAGCATAAGCAAATTAAGTTGATCTCTTTAATCCCAAAAACAATTTATTTCAAAGATAATTTCACAGTTTTGGCTTTGTACTCAAGTGACACCATCAAATTCACAGTCAACACTTGCCTACATTACCCACAAAGCAACTCAGCCGCAGAGTTAAATCAGTAATTTTAATGTTTATTTGTTGGTAGTGGCTAATGTAGCCTGGAGCCTTTAGCAGCTCCACATTTTCAGTGTTGTTCTTTTCTCTCCATGTTTTCAGGTTGCAATAAGGTTGATTTAGGATTGGTGAGTGTTATTTCTGAATATACCTTTTGAATAAACACATTGTATTAAAGCTTGTGTTCATGCATTTGTATTTTACCATATTTTGTTTTCATTTCTTATTATTGTTTTCTGTTTTTCACCAGGATCTCTGCAACGATCTATTGCTAATTGGAATGTAATGCTGCCCTTGGATTGGCTCTCACACCCTGGACATTTTTGAGGTTTAAGATTGTGAGACACTTTGTGTTTTCTAGAATATATGTCTGGCTTTTGTCTGGTGGTTGACTAATCAGAACAGAGTGGCCGAGCTGACCAATCGGAGCACACTAGGCTCACAGGGAGGGGGGGGCAAGAGCTCCAACGAGTCGTTTAGTGGAGAGAGTGAATACTGCTGAATACACATACTTTACAGAGATGCTGTATGCGAAACCAATGTGAGTTTGGAAAATTGCACAGTATAAATCTATTTTAGTATACCTCAACAATGTAATTATGATCAGTGGAAATGGCCATGACATGGGCCCTTTAAATAAATATGGCCATTCTATTCTGTCAAAGGCTTTCTCTGCATCCAGTGATATTGCCATTGCTGGGAGATGGAGGGAGTTAGCGCTAAATATCACCTGGAGCAGCCTTCTCATGTTATTAGCTGACTGGCGTCCAGCTGCAAATCCTACCTGGTCTAGATTCACTAGGGATGGAATAACTTCCTCCAAACGAAGGGCTAGGATTTTCATGGAAGCCTGCCTGCAGTCGCCAGTCTCAGGACACCTCCACTCTGAGGACACCTCCACTCTTAGGACAGGAAGTGCATGCACGCTAAGAATTACAAAATAAAATTGCCACTATCAGTACAGCGGCACTTTCCGAACAGGAAATGCACGCAAATACGAAATAAAATCGTACTGACACTTATTATATACATATGTATATGTATATGTATATGTATATGTATGTATATATATATATATATATATATATATAGCGCACCACTTTCCGAACAGGAAATGCACGCTAATACCAAATAAAATCGCACTGACACTTATTATATCTATATATAGATATATATATTTATATATATATAAATAACGACATCTTGTATTTTAGTTACACCCGCTAGACAACAGTGGAGGGTTCGAGAAACAACCGTGTTTGCCGGGTGCACCGCGGCGGAGGTGAGCTCTGTGTGCTAACAGCTAACGGCTGATGTTTTGATTTTCTGTTTCAACGTCAGTGACGGCAGGCGGAGAGCCTCACCGCTGATTGGCTACCGCGTGAACGCGCCATGCGAATTTGACGCTCGAGTTGAAAAAAGTTGAACTGGAGCGGCCCCCTTCAATCGCCTCAATCACACTGCGTCATGCGCATCAACCGCGTCATGCGCGCCGCCGAGGCGAATTTGCATCTGTCCGCTAACAGCTAACGACGACAGCTAACGGCTAGCAGCTACCGACGACTAACAGCTAACGGCTAACGACGACAGCTAACGGCTAGCAGCTAACGACGACTGACAGCTAACGGCTAGCAGCTAACGGCTGACTTCTTCCATCTGTTAATATCCAACTGTTAACCCTTTTTTTTTTTTTTTTTTTTTGGGTGCCAGAGAGGAGGGTCGGCCAGACGGTCGACCTCGTGTGGATCCTCTCACTATTTCACCTACCTGTTTTTGATCGTGGACAGGACGACCCTTTTGAGCTTTTTCCGGTGCCTGAGAGGAGGTTCGACCTCGTGTGGACACTCTCGCTTTTTCACCACCTCGACGGCAGTTTCGGACGTCGCCCACGTTTTCATTGGCGCCTGGGTGGCGTACTTCTGGACCCCGTCTCGCCTCGACAGTTTCGGACGTCGCCCATGCTTTCACCGGCACGTGGGTGGTCGCTTCGGGACCCTGTCTGGCCTCTTCCCTCGCCTCGGCAACAGCTTCAGACGTCGCCCACGCTTTCATCGACGCCTGGGTGGCGCACTTCTGGACCCTGCCTGGCCTCTCCTCTAACCGCGGCTCACGGTTCGCCTCGACGGCGGCTTCGGACGTCGCCCACGCTTTCATCGGCGCCTGGGTGGCGCACATCTGGACCCCGTCTGGCCTCTCCCCTGTCCACGGCTCCTTCCTCCCGGGGACTTCGTGCCCGCCGCCGTTGTGCCCTCACCTGCGGCCGGGCAGCGCTCCTTCCTGCTGGGGGCCACCGGGATATTCACGCCCATCCCCACGTCGAAGCACAGCGACCCAGCTTTCTAAGGCTGGCGGATGTTGTCTTCATCCCAGCCCTCGCCTGCGGCCCCACCCTCCTCTGCCCCTGTGGTGCTTCCTCCCGGACGCGAGGATTGTGTCCATGGTTGAATTCTGGTAGGGCTTGTGTAGTGATCACTGATTTACATAATTCACTCATAGAACTACAGGTTGGGGGTATTGTTTCCGCACGGACATATATGTTGTTGACTGTACTTATTGTGTGCCCTCCTTACTTCTTCCTCTTTGCTTCCCGGGCTTCAAGCCGGCAACATGTGGTTTTCTGCTGCTGAATAAAACCAACTTTGCACCTTCGATGCACCGCCTCCGACTCCCTTCTCTCGGCACTACAGCGGCATGTTTAGGAGAATGTGTTTGGTTGGTTGTAAGAGAGACGCGTCATGTGTTAATGTATCATTGGTGCTCGAGTTGACTGCCTGAACTAGCTCGCAGGCTTCGTCCCATTTTTGACACTTATAAACATTTATATCTGGCTCTTGAGGGCTCTGAAGTAAAGTGTACTTCTTTCGTAGAAATACATTAATGATATATTCTCAACTTATATTTTTTTATTTATTCCTGTATTTATTTCCACATTCATTTATTTCTGTTTTTTTCACATTTATTTATTCTTGTATTTCTTCATTCCTGTATTTAATCTGTATTTATTTATTTGTTACTTATGTCATGTTCTGTCCTCCATAAATCGGCTTTTCCATATTGAGTAAATGCATATTTTTATCTTTTTTCATCTATTTCATGCAAAAGCATTTACATCTAAAAATGATAAATGTATTAATGTGGTGAGACCAGTAGGGGAGGTGTTAGAAGGGATTTTGGGAAGTTAATTAATATTGTTGTTCTATTATGTTTCGGAGTTGCACTTTGTAGACGGTTCCTTCCCACCACTTACCTTCCAATCGATTATTCTGAGTTTGACCCGTTCTGCCTTTTTCTCTTCATCACAACAGTTGCTTTCAGTGTTCAGGCTTCGATTGGTCAGGGCTGCTTGTAGACGGAAGTCGTTTTTTTTTTTGTGTTTCTTTACAGATGTCTTCGCTGTCGGATTAATTCATACATTGATGTCAAACTCCTACAGTCAACAGGTAATTGACATGTTTTACTTTCACGTCAGTTCAGTGTAATGTCATGCGTCTACTTGACCGATAATGAGGTTGTTTTAGCTCTATCGGCTGGTTAGCATAGCAGGCTAATTTCAGCTAGCTTGGCTACAGCTGGTCTACTGTATAAAAGCGGGTTGACAAATGTTAGCTAGTATTAGTTATTTGATGTTGTTGGCACTTGCTGCTAAATGCAATTGGAAATGTTGTGTTAATACTGACTTGGGTGGCATTCCCATGTTTAAAGTGGTGTTTTAATAAAGCTCTTATTGGGCAATTGCAGTATGTTTTTCAGTTATTTCATTTGAATGAGTTTGTTTCTTTTATCATTCATTATCAAACTGGATTGAGTGGTCTTAATCTTAAATTAAGAGTCTTTTCATGATTGGAACCACCTTAAACTCGCAAAGAATACGTGTCTGCCTTGTGTATGAATTGTTTTGTGTTAGTTAACCACTGCACTAACGAATTTGGAAACCGTGAAGTCATTATGATTGTTGGATTATGAATAACATTCTGGACAGTCTGATTTTTTAGCAAAATAAAAAAAACACGATGACCATCAAACTAAAGTGCAATTCAATTAAATTCGACCCACAGGTTATAGCTATTTTATAAACCAGTAGCTAAAGTTATGACTGTTTTTGAATGACTTAAGGGGCTGTAAGGTGTCTGCAAACACAGCTAATCCAAGTGAAAGTGAATATTATCTTTGTGAATGAGACGGTGTGATAAGGGCTTGGACCTTCAGCCTGTCATGTGACCAGGAACAGTACAGGAGTCATTCTACAGGCCTGTTATGGTCACATGATGAGGGGGAGAATGTGATGCTTCCACTTCTGCTTCCCCCCCCCCCGTTAAAATGATCTAAAATGGCATGCATCGCAAACTCAAAGTCTGTAGCTTTCTACAAAGGGTGAGTCTAAATGAGAATTGAATGGGTTTTTTTTTTTTTTACAAAGGTTAGTATAGCTAAATAAACAAGGAATCTGACTGTGGCTGTAGGGTGGGATTATCAGCTGACTGTAACTAATCAATCAGCTGTTCATATCCTAAATTCATGGGTCAAGCAGAGGTTAGATAGATAGATAGATAGATAGATAGATAGATAGATAGGAGACAATTTCAATTCGAAATTCATAGGGTCCGTACAACCAGAAGAACTTTTTGTATCTCAGTCTGTGGAGTGAGACTATGGAACAGTGTGAATGTGGAGCTCAAGCGATGTCCAGACATTAACCAGTTCAAGAGGAAATACAGAGAAATTATTTTCTCGAGGTACAGGGTAGGGGAAGGTGTTTGACTATGTGTATGTGTATATGTGTGAGTATGTACGTGTGTATGTATATGCATATATATATGTATGTGTCAATCAACAGGTAAAGCAGATTAATAATAATAATAACAATAATTAATAATAATGATAATTATTGAAGATTATAGATTATAAATAAATCATTTAGGGACAAGGGGGTGAGATTAAATAAATTATACTTCTTCTCACTCCTTTTCGAACACTAGATGTGGGACTGTTTATGTTGCTAATGCTGTTGTTGTTGTTGTTGTAAATGTCGTTTTTTGTTTTGATTTCTCTTACATGAATATGCACTGCAAAAAAATTAATAATTGTAATTATTTATTTTACTTGTTCGAAATAAAATGTATCAATCAATCAATACTTTATTGATTCCAAGTTAGGTACATTATTTTGTTGCAGCAGCAGTGTGTTCAGGCATTCAAATATATACATTGGAATAAAGTATCTATACTATATTTCACACATCTTCTAATATTATTATAACTGATGCATTAATGGTAAACAGTAACACTCTGTTGGAAGTGATGTTATATTACAGCTAGTATGGGCACGATCACATGAGTGAGCTTATAAATCTTACATACCGGCTGTTCTGTTTCATTACTGCTGCTGCGCTGTTTAGTGATTGAGTTTACCACAGTTGCATTTTCCTTTTAGCTCATTCTCATGTTTGCCACCTTGTTTTATTTCCTGTCAAATTCCACTTTTATGTTTTCATATTGACAATGTTGTGATGTAGGTAAATGTACATTAGGTTTAGTCTGGCTTACATTTAACATCCTATATACTATATGGGTTTCCTACATTTATCTGAACGGTGGTCTCACTCTTAGGGCTGCACGATTTGGGGAAATAATCTAATTGCAATTTTTCTGACAGATATTGCGATTCGATTTGCGATATTTGTTTGTAAGCGACCCAACGGAAGTTTATTGTAAAATGCAGCCATATCTCCGCCTAGGAAGGTCGTATTAACGTGCTCCCGTCTCTAGCACCCCGCAGCCCGAGCTACGAGTGAAAGAACTAAACTTACATGAAACGTCCGTTGGGTTGCTTTAAAGTCAAGCTTCAGTTTAACATTCACCCTGTCATAGATGTAGAACATGTGATGGAGCATTACTAACCTGACTCAGGTGCTTTGTTTCACCAAACCATCTAGGAAAGCTCCACTGGAAGCCATTTGGAAAGGGCAGGTACTTTCAAAAATACTTGGCAGGTGATTGGATCAATCTGTCTATCACCTTCTATCATGGGCCACTTCTGATTGGTTAACAATGCTTGGTACATGTGGAGCACAGCACTTCTGATTGGTGTGGATGACTGACACACAAGAAGGGAAAAAAATAAAGTTTTAAAAAAGTTTGCTTTTAAATCGCGATTTCGATTTAAAATCGATTAATTGTTCAGCCCTACTCACTCTATAACTGCCTTTTAACCAATTACACAACCTGTCATTTTAAAAGGTAAATTGTCAACACCACACATTGATTAATGATTTGCTAGAAACAAACATCATGAAGCTGCAATCTGGTTTAGTTATAGTAAAGATTATTGAGAGAAGGGACGGTTCACATTTAAGAATACCTGTGGTAAAAATAAGAATAAAACACAAATGAGCCGATATGTAATTTCTGGCTTTCTTACATGTACTTGCATCATAGCAAAAATAAAACAGTGCATGCAGCAGAGTTCCCGGTCAAAATGTCCGTTAAAGTTTAAATCTTCTATATATCTGAGACCTGTAATATATTGATGAAAAACAGTATAACCTTTAATATGTTTTCTGTGTTGCCTCTGCAGCCGGAGCAGCAGTGAGATGGCTGCTGATGATAAGTCCTCGTCTTCCTCCACTACGGATTGGAGCGTGGATCCGCCCATCATCTCGCCAACAAGCCCCTCCCACCTCACACACTTCAAACCACTGACTCCAGAGCAGGACGACCCTCCCCTCCGCTCGGCGTACAGCTCGTTTGTCAACCTGTTTCGCTTCAACAGCAAAGGTCAGGGAGACACGCTCTCAAGCGTCTTATCAAAGTTATGGATAGAGCCATATTTTGTTTTGCTAAATGGTGTTTTTCTGATGTGTTGACAATGCATTATATTGGTTAGGTGTCTTCAATTTCTGACATTGTGACAAAATTAACACAACAACATCAACAACCCCACAATATGGGCCTTAGTGCTGTCACAAAATATATATTGTTAGTCTAAAGAACTGGAACTTGTCACAGTAATTACTCTTAGGAACTGCAGTCGCTATAATTCATGGAATGTAAAGACTTAGCTTTGGGCTACATCTACGACCCATTTCTTTTTGCCTATACCCATTTACATCTTGAGAAATGGGCACGATTAAAACTGTGCCTCCTTAGCAATTTCCTTTTTGTAATGTAATGATGAATGTTCATGTTCATTCAACAGATTAGCTTATTACATAATAACATTATTATTATGTTAACTGATGCGTGGAGCTAAGTTTGTACCATGACTTTTGACATAATGGATTCATCTGGTGCTGGTTGTAATATTCCCCCACTTCAATCCAGGGATCCAATATTTAAAAAAAAACACATTCAAATACCAATTAGTTTTTTACGCATATTTATAGGAATTAAAAGTTTTGTACAATTTTTTTTGTTGGCCTTTTCTTTTACAAACTGGCAGAGGTGTGGACTCGAGTCACATGACTTGGACTCGAGTCAGACTCGAGTCACCAATTTGATGACTTTGGACTCGACTTGACAAAATCACAAAACACTTGCGACTCGACTTGGACTTGAACACCAATGACTCGGGACTTGACTTGGACTTGAGCCCTCTGACTTGAGGTGACTTGATACTTTAATTCAGAGGTCTCCAACACGCCGATCGCGAGATGCCGCTCGAAGAGCAGACTCCCGTCGGGGAGAGCAGAATCTCCAGCCGCTCCTACTCTTGCTGAGAATCCATGCAGGCAGGGGCGGGACTTTATTTTGCTGAGCCACCATGCGGCCAATCATATGTGAGGACACACTAGGATCATACCATTATGTGAAAGAAGGGTGGGGGGCAGACGCTCCAAAGACAGCAAGTGTAGTGGTACAGGCCAGCTACAGAGCCACGGGGAGACGGGGAGACGGATTTAAATGCAAGCGCGTCGGAAGAAGTCAAGAAATTTGCGAAAACCCAAAAAAGAAGCAGCATCTGGCTGCATGTCAATGATATTGGAGAAAGCAAAGCTGAGTGCAGGATTTGTAAAATGAAAATAACCTTCAGAGCAGGGTTTTGTTTTGGTAACCACTCAGGATTTATTGTCAGAGGTGGGAGAAGTTCAGATCTTGTACTTGAGTAAAAGTACCAGAGTGTAGGAATACTCCGTTACAATAAAAAGATCCTGCATTCAAAATGTTACTCAAGTAAAAGTACAAAAGTATTAGCATCAAAATATACTTAAAGTACCACCTGCAGAGGGATCTAGATTCAGGTGTTCTTTTCCCCATAGAGACGCCTCGCTGCACATTATCCCTTGCATAAAGATAGGTTGTGGGTCCCTTATAACATGTTGTACACGGTGGAAATAAACATTCTGGTCACCTTAACATCAGGGATCTTATCAATTAAACTCCTTCTGAATCAAACCGTCACGGTAGCCTAACCTTACTGATCCCTCTTAAAATAGAAAAAAAAACACGTTACTTTACCAGCAGAGAGAAAATGGATTATTAAATTATTAATGTGACTAATAAAGAGCAGTTTGATTATTAAGTATTATTCTGTTGATCGATGTCATTACATTTGTTGAAAAGCACATAATGACTTGTTTAAGACTCGTTTTGTCAAAGTAAAGGACTTGGACTTGACTTGAACTTTCCCATCCTGACTTGAGACTTGACTTGGACTTGAGCGCAAAGACTTGAGACTTGACTCGGACTTGAGCGCAAAGACTTGAGACTTGACTCGGACTTGCAAAACAATGACTTGGTCCCACCTCTGCAAACTGGCACAGTCTGGACATTTAGGGGATGTACGAGTGCTTTTTTTGTCATGTTTGACTTCATTTGGTAAGTCAGTACAGAGAGGTCATTTGTCATATGACCTCTCATACTCTTATTTATCTAAAACATTACCGTTTAAAATGTTTTTAAATAAGTAATTCCTGATGTGTGAAAGCTGCTGGGAAAGGGACCTTAGACCATTTCCTTATTCTTATGTTACTAAGTCAAAGGGCATGCTGTATATGAATCTTGTTATCAAACAGAACAAGTATTTCCTGTTTTACAAACTTCAAGTCCTTTTACAGTCTCCAAAGCAGAATAAATCTATAACACGACACCAAACATTACAGCATGTTAGAACCTCTCCTGAGCAGAGTTTATAGAGCAGTGTGCAAAAGTCACAGCCCATTACCCAGAGTCTCGTGAGGTCATGTGATCTGAGCTGCCTTCCAGGAAACAGTGAGCCACATGACTCGTGTGTTTGAGTCCCACCTCTGCACACACTCCTCCACACACACATCCACACACTCCTCCACACACACATCCACACACTCCTCCACACACACATACACACACTCCTCCACACACACTTACACACACTCCTCCACACACACATACACACACTCCTCCCTCCCTCCCTAGCAACACAGGCTCACACTGTGTGTGTGTGTGTGTGTGTGTGTGTGTGTGTGTGTGTGTGTGTGTGTGTGTGTGTGTGTCCTAGCATTACTATACTTGTGGGGCTCATGAGGGGAATCATTCATTTTAAGGTGAAGACTTGGTTAGGGTTAGGCATGTGTTGGTTATGGTTAAGGTTAAGGTTAGGATAAGTCTCCAGGAAATGCATGTAAGTCAATGTAATGTCCCCTGAAGTGATGTAAACATGGTGTGTGTGTGTGTAGAGGAGGGACGTCCTCCCTCATCGCTCTCAGAGAAGTCCGATGTGGCGTCGTCCCCCTCTCCTCAGTCAGAGAGGAGAAGCTGGTCCTCCAGTCCAACACACTCCCTCTACAACTCCAGAACACACAGGAAGCCAGAACACCTCCGACGCACCTCCATAGCCTCAGGTAACACACACACACACACACACTCACACTCACACTCACACTCACACTCACACTCATACAGTACAGATGTTGCTATTTGAGCGTTATGTGTCAGGTAAGATAGAAAAGATGTCTCCAGTTGTATTCTTATATTTTTGCAGCTTAAAGTTAGCCTATGTATAATAAACATCAAGTCTCTCAATATCTTGAGTGTGGTGAAATGAATGACGTCTTCATTTCTGTTTTTAAATCTGTAAAAATAGCTGTTTCTCGAACTGGCAAAAAACACAAGATTTGCATTTTATAGGACATTTATTTAATTCCATCTGTCTTTACAATGCTTTTCTTAAACTTTAGTGTATGAACAATTGGTGATTTTGTTTGTTTTGCTTCACACATGTATTGATTGTGTTATCTGTACATTGTAAATGGACAGAAAGCCTCTGTCTTGTAGTGTGTGAAGTAATCTGAAGCCACTGATAACAACAGCTTCAAAAGTGCGTAAGGTAACTGAAGTTAAATGTAAGAAATGTATTGCATTTCAACACTCTTGAAGCTCTTACATTTAGCTGAAGGAATGTTGTTAAATGACACTATATTTATCTGCATGAATAAATCCTGCTCTTTTAAAGAAAATGTAACAATAGGCGCTTTCACACCGCAGTGCTTTTCCCACTTTAGTTCCGATATAGTTCCGCAATGTTGCGTTCACACCCAAAAAATCTAAAATTAGTTCATCAGAACCTTTTTACCCCCTTTTCCGTCCCTGCTAGAGAGCAGGTACTTTCGTGGGAGAAAAAGGTTCCTATGTCTGATTGGCTGGGCGGATTGCAAACCACGCCCCGTAAAACTCCCAAAAAGTTTTGTGAAGCCGCCATTTTATTATCCTCGCATTAGCATTATTAGCATTAGCATTAGCCCCGCGCACCAACGGAGAGAGAATAACTTATGGCAACACCAAAGAAAACATGGGAGCGGTGGAGATGAGGAGGTGTCGGCGTTCTGGCGATTTACTCGGAAGGCTTCAGTAGAAGCAGCTGGGAGTCCCAGCAGCTTCTACTGAAGCCAGTCCCCAACTCCGGGTGGCAGTATACGCCGTGAAGTTGTTTGCGGCCTGCCAGTAAACCCAAAGCAGAAGAAGAAGAAGTGACGTCAGCGGCTTCATTTGCCTAATCCTCCCCCAGGAACTTATTCCGGTGTGAACGCGATCTGAACTTAGTTCATGAGAACTGAAGAGTTCTCATGAACTAAGTTCAGATGAACCTTTGTGGGAAAAGTACTTTGTCGTACTTAGGAACGCCGACACCTCCTCATCTCCACCGCTCCCATGTTTTCTTTTGTGTTGCCATAAGTTAGTCTCTCTCCGTTGGTGCGCTGGGCTAATGCTAATGCTAATAATGCTAATGCGAGCAAATAAAATGGCGGCTTCACAAAACTTTTTGGGATCAGAAATGGGAACCTTTTTCTCCCACGAAAGTACCTGCTCTCTAGCAGGGACTAAAAAGGGGGTGGAAAGGTTCTCATGAACTAAGTTCTAGTTCTGGATTTTTTTGGTGTGAACGCACATTTTCGGAACTATTTCGGAACTATACTGGGAAAAGTACTCCGGTGTGAAAGCGCCTAAAGTGAGGCTGCAAAATTAATCAAAATGTTATTGAAATCTTTATATGGTCCCGTTTAAAAAAAAAAAGTGTAAGATGTGGTCTTTTGCACAGAAGTCCTTGTATTCCACAAACTGTTTTTTTGTAAATCTTGCAGCCCGATAACAGGCAGAGAAGTTGCAATACATATTTTTCTTTCAGATAAATCTTCTGCAAAAAAGGAGCAGATTTTGTGATAATTTAAAACCATATTAATTATGATGTTTGGGGTGAAATGAAATGGCTGTAACGTGGTTCTCATGTCTTTTCTGATTACAGTGGACTGGCCAGGTGAGGGTCTTCTGCTCTGTGTGGTTTTGACTAAATATGCTTTTAGCTTGACTTTAACAACAGAGTGGCCTTAAACTGTTTTCAGTGCATGCGAGTGTTTTAATATCTGCATTTTTAATGAAGCGCTTATTATTAGTCTTTGGTTTGCCTTCAAGTGTTCCACTCAGGTACTAATAATAACAACTGGAATGATGTGAATGACTTTAAAGCTAACATTTCTATCCAACATGTTTTCGTTTATTTGTATTATTGCATCATGTGTTCTTTTATACACATTTGCAAGTTATTCCTGAGGTGTTTGAGTGCATTGTCAAATGTTTGTCCCTTAGCTTTCATGTTAAATGCAGGACTTTAATTATCACCTTACATTCAATATATATATATATATATATATATATAAAAAAGAAAAAGCATATTTGACAATGCAGCAGGACGGATAAGTTCATTTTTTTAATTCTTGTGTTTATGTGTGCTCTTTGTGTTTGTGTGTACATGCATGGTTTCAGATGGCAGCAGGAAGTCAGACACACCTCTCAGTAACCACGACCCTCGCACAGCGGTGCAGCTCCGCACTGCACTGAAGAGGCTGAAGGAGATAATGGAGGGGAAGAGCCAGGTATCACACCTTTACAATCACTTTCATGCTTCATTTGAACATCTGGACATGTCTTAAATGCATATATAGCGACAGCAGGAAACAAACAAAGTCGCTCAGAGGCCTGTTTGCTATTGTATGACACGTTATCAAAAAAGTACTTGCTGAAAAGTACAAATTGTAGTGAATAATAATGTAGTTTAATGAAAAATGAGATGATCAACTTATTTAGCGTAGACATAGACATTGTAATAATGATCAAAGCAATCCTAAAGCTTGCGTTCAACAAAAGATACAATGACCCTGTCACCCTCTCTTCCACACACACACACACACACACACACACACACACACACACACACACACACGTACACATACACATACACACACGCACACATACATACTTACATACATACATACACACACACGCACACACACACACACACACACACACACACACACACACACACACACACACACACACCTCACGCAGGTGAACAGGAGTACCGCCCATAACCATGTGACCCAAACCAACCAACCCATTGCGATCAAACAAATATCTTATAATAATAATACAAACCATTACCCAAATATAAACTAGTACAAAACTAATTTGTCTTAAAACAAAATGCATTACTTTGTACGTTTCATGGCTCCTACAGCATATGTATAACCATTGGCTCAGCAGTAAACACATGTATTCTATATTGTGAGCCATAAAGCAGTGTCCTGTGATGTGTGTGCTCCTCAGGACAGCGATCTGAAGCAGTACTGGATGCCGGACAGCCAGTGCAAAGAGTGTTACGACTGCAATGAGAAGTTCACGACCTTCCGCCGCCGACACCACTGCAGACTGTGCGGACAGATCTTCTGCAGCCGCTGCTGCAACCAGGAGATCCCCGGGAAGTTCATGGGCTACACGGGTAGGAGACAGGAGACAAGATTCAAGATTCAAGATTCAGATTCAAGGCTTTTATTGTCATGTGTACATAGCTACAGTGTAGATATGTCAATGAAAGTCTTAGGTCACAGGCTCCTCCAACAGTGCAACACAATAAAACGGATAAAATACTTAAAATAGTGCAAGTAAATACAAATAAAATAGAATAGAAATAGTGCCAAGTGCCATATTATCAAATTAAAAGCAGAATAATAAAAGCCCAATGGGGGGAAACAGGGTTGGATAAACCTCTTGTGTCAGTAATATAATGTGCATTTCAAATGATTACATTTAGTTTGTCTAATTAAAAAAATTCTACAACAAAATCGTGCAATTTTAAATGTTTGGTGTCCAGGTTTACTTATGTAAAGTCCTATTGGATGGTTTTAGAAACTGTGTGTGTGTGTTAATGTCTCGACCCCCAAAACTAGTTTTCCTTCCCAATCAGAATCAGAATCAGAATACCTTTATTAGTCCCACAAATGTAAAGGGAAATGTACATTGTTACAGCAGAAAAGAGCTAAAGACAGCTTAATGTTACCTAAGTAGCATGCATAAAGCAAATATTAAAGATACAAAAAAAGATTATAATTAAAAACAGTTCTGAGGATTTAGCAGCCAGGTATATATTGCACATTTATTAACGGTATATATATATATTGCACATATTGCACATAGTTGGTGGTTAACAACAATGGGTGTGTACATATCTGTATGTGTCAACTCTCTTTCTTCTACCCTCTTCTCCCAGGAGACCTGCGGGCGTGCACGTACTGCAGGAAGATCGCTCTCAGCTACGCTCACTCAGCTGACTCTGGAACCATCGGAGAGGATCTGAGTGCCCTGTCTGACTCCCCCTCCACGGTGTGTGTGCTGGAGCCCAGCGAGCCTCGCACCCCTGTGGGGGGGCGCAAATCCAGCAGGAACATATTCCTCGAGGAGGACCTCACCTGGCAGAGGTACACACAAAAAAGCTTGAATCAGCTCATGTACACCAAAAAGATCAAGTTCATATTAGTGATATATCTAGATTGAGTGTGACTCTGAATCAGAATCAGAATACCTTTATTCGTCCCACGAGGGGAAATGTATATTGTTACAGCCGAAAAGAGCCAAAGACAGCTTAAAGGTGGGGTAGGTAATTCACTTCAGAAACACTTTTTGTTATATTCCATGGAATGCTCTTAACATCCCGATAGCTATGAATACATTAAATGCTTTGACAATAAATACATAATAAAATGTCATCTGTGGAAGCCGTAGTACTGTAAAAAGTACGACCAATCATCTGAGCCGGCCCGGCTAAAATAACTGGATGGCCTACCTGCCTGTCAGCCTTCCATCTGTGCACAAACTTATCTCGTGCCCTCATTGGTCATGTGCGCGTTCGTAAGTCTGAAGGAAGGGGCAGATTTTTTCCGGTTGTGTACTTTCAAATTCTAGCGCACTCGAGCTGGTTTCTCCATTCTTACCTACCCTACCTTTAATATTACCTGAGAAGCATGTCCGGCAGTGGCTCAGTCAGTAGGGGCTTGGACTGGGAGCTGTAGGGTCGCCGGTTCAAGTCCCCGAACAGACCTAAATATGGAGTGTGGACTGCTACTTGGAGAGGTCCCAGTTCACCTCCTGCCCTGCCGTGGTGCCCTTGAGCAAGGCACCGGACACCCCCCTTCCCCCCCCACTCCCATTGCTCCCCAGGCACTGTACAATAGCTGCCCACTGCTCCTAGTACTAGACTCCTGCTACTAGGATGGGTTAAAAGCAGAGAACACATTTCACTGTGTGTGCCGTGTGCTCTGCATGTGGGACCATTAAAGAGGGTTTCATCCCTCCCTATTCTATTCTATGCATAAAACAAAATATTAAAGATTTAAAATAAATTATAGTAAAAAAAGTTACACAATTTACAAAAAACACATCCTGTAACAGTTCTGAGAATTTAGACCCGATTGCTGAAAATGTGAACAAAATTATCTTGCCAAAATATAATCGTGTCAGCTCAGATGTAATGCCTTACTTGTGGGACAATGTAGTACTTTATCACAGTATCTCACATTAAGTTGATGATTGTGGTGAATTTCTATGATTGGGATAATGGTGAATATCCTCTCATTAGTGAATTGAAAAAAGCTGTCTAGATTACTACCACAGAGTACTTTTCCCTTTTAGTTCCGATAGTTCCTGGGATTTTGCGTTCACACCAAAAAGAGAACTTATATGAGAACTTTTCCCCCCTTTTCAGTCCCTGCTAGACAGCAGGTACTTTCCTGGGGAGAAAAAGGTTCCCATTTCTGATTGGCTGGGCGGATTGCAAACCACGCCCCGTAAAACTCTGAAAAGTTTTGTGAAGCCGCCGTTGTATTTGCTGGCATTAGCATTATTAGCATTAGCATTAGCCCCGCGCACCAACGGAGAGAGAATAACTTATGGGAACACAAAAAAAAACATGGGAGCGGTGGAGATGAGGAGGTGTCAGCGTTTACTCGGAAGGCTTCAGTAGAAGCTGCTGGGAGTCCCAGCAGCTTCTACTGAAGCCAGTCCCCAACTCCGGGGACTTCCGGCCGGGGACTTCGGGTGGCAGTATACGCCGTGAAGTTGTTTGCGGCCTGCCAGTAAACCCAAAGCAGAAGAAGAAGAAGTGACGTCAGCGGCTTCATTTGCCTAATCTTCCCTCAGGGAACTTATTCCGGTGTGAACGCGATCTGCTCTTTAGTTCCATGGGGGTACTAAGTGCTGGGAACTAAGTGCTGGGAACTAAGTACGGCAAAGTACTTGGTGTGAAAGTGGCTCATGTTGCTAGTTATTTTAAGACCTTAATCTTTGCAGGGTTGCCTTATGTTTTATGACACATTTAATTTAATACAAACTTTTCTTTCTGAATTCAATGTGAGCGATTCCAGTATGTTTTAGTGCCATTTTAAGAGATTTTGATCATATTCTGATGATTGTAATGTGTGATGATCTGGGTACAAATCATGAATCGCAGTTGTTTTGGCCAGGATAATCGTGACATAAATCTTCAAGTCGTCCCATGTCATCGTGTACTGTACCTCCACCCATCATCTCTGTGAACCTCCAACCAAAATCCTGACTTCACATCTTGTTTGCCTACAGATTTGTTTCTTTGTCAAATTATGATTCTGCTCATGATCGAAACACACCGCCCTAGTTTCTCATCCTGCTCTTTAAAACATGTGTGTGTGCTTTGTGTGTAACTGAACCCTGTGCATGGTAAAGTCTCATCAAACAGAATCCTATCATGGCATGTTTGATATGCATCTGTCAGCCATGATTAAGAGGAGGTAATGGCTGTTAAGTAGCAGAGTAAGATGTTAAATCAATTTTGTTGCTAATCTTTGACATATCCAAGACTGTGATGAAAAAATCCCCAGATATGTATTATATGGAAAATAACTAATTTTCTCAGTTTTTCTCATTAAAACAACAGCGATTTAATGGCATTTAAAGGGTTAAAATCCTGAAAATGATTACATATTTGGTATTTTGGATTAGGACTGAAGTTGCTTTAAAGATTG
The DNA here is from genome assembly GCF_902827165.1 of Trematomus bernacchii. Lineage (NCBI taxonomy): Eukaryota > Metazoa > Chordata > Actinopteri > Perciformes > Nototheniidae > Trematomus > Trematomus bernacchii. Next base: position 29,846,832 of record NW_022987739.1, read on the forward strand.
AACCCAAAAAAGTGGTGGAACAAATATTTTTATATAATGTTTTTATCAAAATGTTTGGCAGTGGACATTTTTGTCCCGAATGACTAATTAGGGTAGTGCATTTGAATGATACCGGAGGGATCAAGTAAGATGTAAAGAAAGCACTCGTGCAGTGTGGGAAAACTGTATTTTATAAGTAAGGGATAATGTGCAGCGACGCGGTCATTATGGGGAAAAGAACACCGACAGGCAGATCAGGAGCCCGACGCGAAGCGGAGGGATCTAGATCTGCATGAAGGTGTTCTTTTCCCCATAATGACCAAGTCGCTGCACATTATCCCGCTTATTACATGGCCACATTCTCAGCAAAGTAATGATATGATTCCCACTATTAATTGAAATGCTTTTATGGATTTAGAAAATGATTTTATTGATTTAAAAAATAGTTGTATGTATTGATTTAAATTGACATGCATCCGCTAAGGAAAATAGTCCGTTGTTACCGTTTGAAAAAAAAAACGTAGCAACACAACGGCAGGAAGGCGGAGCTTTTTGATTACAGATTTGAAAACATCGTTGCTTGCTTTAAAAGTAGCACAATTCATTATGTCAAACCTTGGAAAGTATCTAGATATCCCTGCCCTAATGCCAAAGTAACTGGCAACTGAATATGTGTCGCCGTTTGATGTCTATGTCTGGACCGCTGCGTAAAAAGGAGGGTTTCTGCCCCGTTACTTCTCCGCTGTTTTCTTGTCGCTCTTGTCTTGTCAGTTAGAAAACTGTATACTGTACACAGTTCAATCGACCGGACTTGTTTGTGCAGATGTGAGCGTCCTTAACAACGGTCAATAAGTCCTTGACAGCGGTCTGTCTGTTCTGGATTAACAACGTGTCACGTGTTCTGAATTGACCAATCAGAATCGAGTATTCAACTAAGCCATGTAATAAATCTTTAATAAAGCATGACTGTTATAAATTATACTGTTATAAGGTCTGATATAATCTTCCTCTTTAAGTCACGTTCTAACTAATAGATTGCATTTTTTGAAGATGTCATTAACCATGCACACAACGCCTTGCAGTGTTTTTTCTGCTTTTTCATATTGGTGTGCATCCTGCTTATTTCCTCTGTCAACCTGCCTCAAACGAAATCTGTTTCCTCTCTCTTTCTCCTGGCATAGAAAAACTCCTATTGGGATGAGAAAGAAGTGAGTCTCGCTTGTTTGTTTTATTTATTTTTCACATCTGTCTGAGCTTTAGCTGTCTGTAAGTAGAAGCTTTCTCGCTCTTTAAAAACATCTGCATGCTCAAAATCACAGATCAAAATGTACACTTCCTAACAAAGATGAATGAATATTGTGTGTGTGTGTGTGTGTGTGACTGTGTGTGTGTGTGTGTGTGTGTGTGTGTGTGTGTGTGTGTGTGTGTGTGTGTGTGTGTGTGTGTGTGTGTGTGTGTGTGTGTGTGTGTGTGTGTGTGTGTGGTGTGTGTGTGTGTGTGTGTGTGTGTGTGTGTGTGTGTGTGTGTGTGTGTGTGTGTGTGTGTGTGTGTGTGTGTGTGTGTGTGTGTGTGTGTGTGTGTGTGTGTGTGTGTGTCAGTATGATTCACCAGGAGCAGCAGAGCAGCGGCCTGACTTCCAGACTCAACACGCTTCAGGAAGACGTCGGAAAATCACCTGCGAGGAAGAGGTAACTCTTTACTTGTGAAATACAGACGATAAAACAATGTCCATACGAGTCGTATATCTTTCAATCTAGTATCGATCCATTTGTTTTGTGTTCAATATGCCAGTCACGCTGAATACAAACAGGTTTAACACAGCTCATCTCGACACGGCTTCTCCAGACACGGTTTGCTACCGTCCCACACACCTGAATCTGATCACCAAGTCATTACATATATACACTCACTCACAAGTGAATGCTCAATCTTGTGTTCAATGGCAGAACTGCATGTTACATTAAACTTGTGCAGACACATACATTATGGCTAGCTTTATTTGAGTACAGTTATTGTGAAAGATCCCTGTTCATGTCCTCCTCAGGTCGGCCAGTGTGACCAACCTGTCTCTGGACCGCTCCGGTTCCTCCATCGTTCAGGCCTACGACAGCTCCGTCAGCCCCCCCTCCAGCAGGGCCCTGTCCGGCACCAAGAGCGGCTCCAAGCTGGACCACAGCGAGGAGGAGAGGAAGATCCTGCTGGTGCTTAGTCTCACATGTTCAACTCCTTGCATCATTCATTCATTTATCATTTAATAATTTAGTTACGGGGCCTTTCTCTGGCCCTTTGCTCTGTCTCTGCTTCTTATCCCAGAGGCTCTGCTGGGTCAGAAGCCTGTGAATCTCCCCTTAATTCTCCTGTCTGGACTCAAATACTATGCCTGTTAACTTGCTAAATTGAAGTATGCTGAACTTGCTGGCTAGTGTTGTTGAGCCGGGTAGGAGGGGCCACATTTGAATGCTATGTTTACAACAAAAAAGGACAAATCGATTCATTCTGCCTTTTTAAAAGAGCAGAAAAACATGACGATTACGTCCCCAAGACAGCGTGTCATGTAATGTCCCTGGCATTGAATTAATTTATCTAAAAAAGGGCGTTAATTGGTATTAAAATGTCTTCAATTCATCTTTTGAATTCTTTAAATTCTTAAGACAGGGGAAGTGGGTTATTATGAATCAATTATGAATCAATCTCTAAATAATCTACTTTTTTGACAATCATTTACCAAATACACTCAAACTTATGTCACAAATGTATGGATAGTTTATTTTAAAGAGTCTTACATGTATCTTTCTTTACACTGTACCAACCCTGTGATTTCGACATACTGCTGTTCTTGTTCTGCAGGACTCGTCGCAGCTGAAGGACTTGTGGAAGAAGATCTGCCACAACAACACAGGGATGGAGTTCCAGGACCACAGATACTGGCTGCGGACCTACCCCAACTGCATTGTGGGAAAAGAGCTCGTCAACTGGCTGCTGAGGAATGGCACCATCTCCACCAGGTAGCATCTCGCTGGAGAAACTTTTACGTTACTGTGTCGTGTTCATGGTCTTCGGAAGGATAGCCTGGAGTTATATGGAAATATGGTGATTTGTCAAGCTTAAGATCAAAAGATTGAAATAATTTGTACCTAAAGAATCATGGATCATACAGATAACATCTGGACCAATTAGCCCTTTTTTTTCTTTGTATATTCCTTTATAAAGATATATTTTTCATCCAATCGGTAGAATACGAACAGTAATTACCTAAAATAATGGATAACTGCAGCCTTATGTAGAAGCTGTTCTTGATCTTGTGTTTCACTTTTAGTATTTCCTCTTACTTCAATGAGTGTTTCAGGGCGCAGGCGAATCCATTTTTTGTTCAGTCTTATTTTCTCTTTTGTGCATTTCCCATTGCATTTACAATAGCTGCACCTTCGTTAAAAGCTGCTCCTGATCTTGTGTTTCACTCTCCCTCTTACCTTAATGTTTCTGTGTTTCAGGGCGCAGGCGATCGCCATAGGTCAGGCGTTAGTGGACGGCCGCTGGCTGGACTGCGTCACACAAAACGACCAGCTGTTCAGGGACGAGTACGCTCTCTACCGCCCCCTGCAGGTAAATCAGTCATTTGATGTGATGCAAAAAAAGCTTGACATTTGCTTCAACAAACTACAACTCACATGTTTATATTGTTTGATTGAACGGCGTCCTATGATAATACAAGAGTAAATATGACTATTATCTTCACCTGGCATATTGACATTTATTTATTAGGACAAACCCCTTGAGATGCACCATCTCGTTTTCAAGGGGGTCCCGACAAAAGCAATGTCCTACAGACATCCATGAACATCTCTTTGTTTGTCCTCCAGAGCACAGACTTCTCAGAAACTCCGTCTCCAGACAGCGACAGCGTGAACTCTGTGGAGGGACACTCAGAGCCGTCCTGGTTCAAAGACATCAAGTTTGATGACAGCGACACAGAGCAGCTGGCAGATGAGGCCGAGGACACCATGCCCAGTATGTATCACATGTTTAAAGGTCACCTATTATGCAAAATCCACTTCTTCATGTCTCTTCTACATCAACATGTGTCCCCTCTTCTTCATGTCTCTTCGACATCAACATGTGTCCCCTCTTCTTCATGTCTCTTCTACATCAACATGTGTCCCCTCTTCTTCATGTCTTTTCTACATCAACATGTGTCCCCTCTTCTTCATGTCTCTTCTACATCAACATGTGTCCCCTCTTCTTCATGTCTCTTCTACATCAACATGTGTCCCCTCTTCTTCATGTCTCTTCGACATCAACATGTGTCCCCTCTTCTTCATGTCTCTTCTACATCAACATGTGTCCCCTCTTCTTCATGTCTTTTCTACATCAACATGTGTCCCCTCTTCTTCATGTCTCTTCTACATCAACATGTGTCCCCTCTTCTTCATGTCTCTTCTACATCACCATGTGTCCCCTCTTCTTCATGTCTCTTCTACATCAACATGTGTCCCCTCTTCTTCATGTCTCTTCTACATCAACATGTGTCCCCTCTTCTTCATGTCTCTTCTACATCAACATGTGTCCCCTCTTCTTCATGTCTCTTCTTCATCAACATGTGTCCCCTCTGTGGAAAGAGATTCTGAAAGTGTCAGGAACAAAGATTCTCTCTCTTTTTGTCCTGATCCATTTCTATAAAAACCTGTCTGAAAATGAGCTGATCAGATTTTGGCCACTTTATGATGTCATAACGATGTTTTGTCTTGTGTAACCATTAGCCAATCACAACCAAGGTAACCCCCCCCCCCCCTTATCACCTGAATCTCCTCCTAGAGCACCATTGTGTTCTTTTTAACCAAATCTCTCTCAGAGGGGCGTGGGGAGGGGCTCCTTATTTTCATCTAAAGTAACAGACAGAGAATCAGCACTTTGGAAACAGGGCTGAAACAGAGGGGATTATGGGATGCTGCAATGATCTGTTTGGTGTTTCAGCCAATCAGAGACAGGTTCTGTATATATCTGAGACCTGTGATATATTGATGAAGAACAGTATAATAGGGGACCTTTAATGCTTTAATAAAACGTTTTTTTTTACACCTGCAGCTTTAATAGCTTATGTCCTTGCTCTTGGCACCGGACGCATTTTTAAAGAATCGTTGAGGTTTGCACTGTTGGTACACTTTGAGATCTGGGTTATTGTGATGGCATTTCTGACCTTTTTCTGAGTTTTTCCAGTAAGTTATTCCATAATAAATATAATCATTAGATAATAGTTTAAAAAAGCTCCACTTTAAACCCAAATTCAACAGTAAAACCAGCTGTATTACATTTTGTATTTTAACTGCACCTTTCTGTATTCAGTTACACCGTTTTACATATGATTAGATTAGATGTATTGTCATTATACAAGTACAACGAGAAGAGTAAAGCGACTCCTTTTAAGGTGCTATCAAAACATTCAGAATAGACAACATGCAGCATTCAAACATACATAAAAGAATGTGTATTTATATATGTATTTTTTTTTAAAGCTTGAATCTAGAATATATCACAGTGTCAGAATCAGAATACCTTTGTTAGTCCCACAGAGGGGAAATGGACATTGTTACAGCAGAAAAGAGCCAAAGACACTGTAGGGGTGGGCGATACCACAAAATCTGGATTCAATCCGATACCAAGTATTTCAGGGCCAGTATCGCCGACACCGACACCGATACTTTATAACAATACAAAGTGGCCACACATCACAGTTCGCTAAGTTTTCATTGACAGTAGTGAAATAGGTCCACACAACGATCCTCTTTCTCTCATCCATTGTGTGTGTGTGTGTGTGTGTGTGTGTGTGTGTGTGTGTGTGTGTGTGTGTGTGTGTGTGTGTGTGTGTGTGTGTGTGTGTGTGTGTGTGTGTGTGTGTGGTGTGTGTGTGTGTGTGTGTGTGTGTGTGTGTGTGTGTGTGTGTGTGTGTGTGTGTGTGTGTGTGTGTGTGTGTGTGTGTGTGTGTGTGTGTGTGTGTGTGTGTGTGTGTGTGTGTGTGTGTGTGTGTGTGTGTGTGTGTGTGTGTGTGTGTGTGTGTGTGTGTGTGTGTGTGTGTTCGCCTGTGTTCGACTGTGTTCGACTGTGTTCGACTGCACATAGTTTTTGATGAAATTGACGAGTAGAGGAGAGGGGGGAAAAAGTATAAAAGTATCGATCCTATTGGCTCTAGTATCGATATTTTGAAACGTATCGTAATATCGGAAGTATCGATATTTTGGGATCGATCCGCCCACCCCTAAAAGACAGCTTAATGTTACCTGATAAGCATGCATACAAAAATATTAAAGATAACAAAAAATGATAATAAAAAAAGGTAAGACAATTTACAACAAATAAAAAATAGTCTGTTCGTACTTTTGAATTCTATAAATGATCTGAACACTTCCTCCTTCACTTTGGGTTTCTGTGGATCACTGAGCTTCCTCTCTGTACAGACTCAGCGAGCCCCAGTAAGAGAACATCAGTCAGCAGTTCCCAGTCGGCAGTGGACAGTGACTCAGCGTCCTCCATCAACCTCAACATGGAGCAGAACAACGTCAACTTCCACATCAAGAAGCAGGCCAAATATCCTCATGTGCCTCCTGCCTCTGAGCAGAAAGGTAAACAACCCGTGATATATAATGTTGATTTACCTTATCATCATATTTAGTTAAATCTTTTTGCACAATGTAATAGCTGTAGAATAAAGACACCAGCAGCATTTGGATTGGTTCCCTATAAACGTCACTTTCACTTCGCTATTCTGTTCACCACCGAAAGAAGTGGTCTATTTTCACTTCAAATTCTACGTCCAGCATTTTGATCGTTTTAAATTCTTTTATATTTATCTCCTTTTGACATGTAATGGACAACAATATTTTGTATTACTGCCGATTTTTATTCCATATTTTATTCCTTCTTATTCCATTCCATTACAATGTAAATATTGTTATATCAGGGTGTCCGCGGGGTCTTAAAAAGTATTAAAAGTTGATAAATCAATTTAGCGAAAATTAACGCTATAAAAAAGTAATAAACGGCATTTTCCAAGGTATTACATTTTGTAGTTTGTTTCCAATAAGTATATAAATTGTCCAAAGAGGTTGTATTCTACAGTTTGCCTGAATGTAATCATTGCGTAGGTGTGTAGTGTGATTCTGTGTAGTTTATTTATGGCATCCCGTTGGATTTGACGTCATCTGAACAGGACATCTCACGCTCACTGCTTGATAGCGCGCCAAGGTCCGTTTACGCCGGTTGTTAAACAACATCGTTATGGGGAAATGCAAGTCTGCGTCCAAATGGTTGGAAGATAAGGAGGAAGGACAATCAATACTGTATATAGTCAATGTGAGGTAAAGTGTGTCGCCAAGGTAACCGGTTAGAACTCAAAGTGGCGATGAGGTCTTAAAATGTATGGAAAGGGTCTTAAAAAAGGTCTTAAAAGGAATTACATCTGACTTCAGGATTCCTGCACATACCCTGTATATATATATATTATATATATATATATATAATATATATATATATATATATATATATATATATATATATATATTATATGTTATATTTTACTATATTTTTATTTATTTTTGATATTTTTCTAGTTCTCTACCTGTGTTTTTAATTCTTGTTTTTATGCACCATGACATCAAGTCAAATTCCTCGTACGTGTAAACCTACCTGGTAATAAACCTGATTCAGATTCTAAAGACTTCTTACCAGCCTACAGCTGCAATTCAATCAGGAGAGACGGTTTTGATGTAAGAATATATATTTATTGCCAAGAATACTCAAATGAATGTAATGGAGTTTTGGCGATTAGGCCCCGTTGTGCAGGAGTATCATGCGGGAGGGGAGAACCGATCCGATGAAACCCCCCGGGGTCTAGACCCTGGTGGTGGTGAATGGATGGTTGGGGTCGGTCTGAAGAGGAGTGGCTTAGCTTGACCCTGGTGGTGGTGAATTGATAGTTGGGTTCGGTCTGAAGAGGAGTGGCTTAGCTTGACCCTGGTGGTGGTGAATGGATAGTTGGGTTCGGTCTGAAAGGGAGTGGCTTAGCTTGACCCTGGTGGTGGTGAATGGATGGTTGGGGTCGGTCTGAAGGGGAGGGGCTTAGCTTGACCCTGGTGGTGGTGAATGGATGGTTGGGGTCGGTCTGAAGGGGAGGGGCTTAGCTTGACCCTGGATTCAGAGGGACAGGAGGTGAAAAGGGGTGGAGGAGGGTGGCGTCGAATCACCTGAAATGACAGCTGTCAGAGGGGGAAGAGCAGATTTAAAAAGGGTTAGCGGAGCGCTATGATAGGCTTGTGAGAATAGAGCGAAGTGATTGGTTAAGCTGGGGAGTGACGCCCCCGATCACTTATTGAGAGGAGAGAGAGTAGTAACATGGACATAGTAAATTAATGAGAAAAGACGGTCTTCCTGGTTGAACTTGCGCTGAGCTTCATTAAGGCAGAAATGTAATCTTAACAAAACTGTGTGGAAACTTCAAATAAACTGCACTTTTCTTGTTATCTTGTCACAAATTCTTGACTCTATTTAGTTTTTAAAGAATCCCAACTACATACAGAGATCATTAACACTGTAAAACAACTGAACACTTACAGATATAACTTATAAATCCTGTATCTAACAAGCCCTCTCTTCTTTCAGCTGAGTATCTCTTGTCTGAGGACGGAGGACAGAATATCGTCATAAGTGATGCCTTTATCAAGGGTAGGAACTCTGCACTTCCTTATTGATTTAATCAGATAATATATTACATTTCCCAGCTAGTGACACAGACCTCCTTCTCTCTCTGACCTTATCTCTCTGACCTTATAGAGTCTCTGTTTAACCGCCGTGTGGAGGAGAAGGCCAAAGAGATCCTGTTCACGCCTCTGGGCTGGCACCACAGCTCTCTGGACCAGCTGAGGGAGGAGAACGGAGAGAAGAAGGCCATGGAGAGGCTGCTGTGAGTGGAGAGAAACACGCTGTCTGTGACCTGAGTGTTTATACATTATAGCAGCAGTCCACTAGAGCTGGAAGGAGTGGATTTGTTCAATGTAATCTTATTTCAAACCAAACTATAGTAAGTATAGTAGTAAGAAAAGTCCATCAGACAAAACAAGGCATTTGGAGAAGTCATTTTGGCCTCTGGAAAATTGTATCAACAATCTTTTACACAAAAATAATCAATTTTAAGTTACAAAAGTAGGGCCCAACCGATATTAAATATGATAAATGATTCTCTTTCAGTCGAAGCTTATTGTGAAAATCTTATTTAGATTTATTTGATACCCATTTAGGTTGCTTAAATTGATAAAAACAAGCACTTGCTGTCTCTTTCTGTCGCTTTCTCCGAAAATCTGATGTGAAATACTTTTAGGGAACGTTATTTAAAGTTTTTTGTACGTCAGTACTTTGGTCAATGCAAACAAACATGTATTAATGGAAATATATATATATATTTCTTTTTCTTTATAATTTAACTTCAAACGTTTTTTAAGTTCTTAATAAAGGAGAAAAGAATCTCCATTTTTATTTGTCAGGTATTTCATTTAAACACAAGTTAACAAAAATAGGTATAACCATTTAGTTAATGTATATGGACTATACATTTATTAAATGACCAGAAAACTGGTAATTATAGTAATAATTATATCCGCACTTTGGATAACATGTCGTCTGCACAGAGATAATAACAAACAGTGAGTGTTCAAAAGGAATACATCCAACATGATAGATACTTTAGAAATCTCATTTGAAATGTTTGCATGGGCGTAACAGTATTTAAAAACGAGTTGTTGTGGCGATCCAGTACTCACAACAGGAAAGAATGAAACAGAGAGGAATCAATGAAACACAAACACAGAAATAGTTGAGATTAATCATTATTATTTAGTTGCGCACCACCAAACAACAATGGGGAAACATTACCTTGCTTCAACAGCAACCAATCGCAGAAATGCTCCCACGAACACAAGAAAACACAGGGGAGATATAGGTTTCCTAAATGACACACGAACATGTTCCCTAATCATGTTTAACGCACACACATTGTCAGGTCTCCTAAACTTGGACATGTTCCAGATGTCGAAAGGTCATCATCTCATGACTTCTTTAGGAGTCTTGCAGGATATGAATTGTCCAATTAACAAACTTTATATACGTCTGCACATGAACGCACATACATTTCTTTCATTAACTAACACTTAAACTGTATTATATCTAAATGTAGCCTCTTTGCATTTCCTCTGAGCTCGGCGTCAGCTCACTTAACGTAATAATTAGCAAAGAGACGATTCTATGGAAACTGTAATTCAATAACATACCTAGTTACTATGACTAGGTCCAAGATTGATATAACAGAGTGATTTAATATTATCCTCTCATCTAATCATCCACCTTGTGTACAGTATATATAGGATAAACATATTTTTTTATATATATTTGTATTATATATTTTGTATTGTATGTCTGTACACACAAACTGAAAAATTGACAATAAAGTTGACTTGACTTTTGACTCTGACTTTTTGACACCTCTCTTTGTGCAGCTCGGCCAACCACAGCCACATGATGGCTCTGCTGCAGCAGCTGCTCTACAGCGAGTCTCTGTCTCTGTCCTGGCGGGACATCATCGTGCCCGTCGTGCGGCAGGTGGTGCAGACCGTGAGGCCCGACGTCCGCAACTGTGACGACGACATGGACATCCGCCAGCTCGTCCACATCAAGAAGGTCAGGCTGCTTTCATAGGTCACTCTTTAGGGATTAAACATACTCAATGTATGTGCCCTGCAAACATCAACAAGGCTGTTAGAAAAATCTCACTGGTCCCCGTCTTGAGCTTCAATCTCAGGATCCATGTGTTTCTGATCCTCTCCAGAATGGAAGTAGTCATCACATACAGAGCATCAACTAGTTCCTGAACAGTGTCCTTCACATGCTGATATACAAGAGAGGGAGTTACACAGTCACAAGATGGAGGAATAGAAAGCAGTATTCAATGTTTACTTCAGATTAGCTCCACGTCAGAAATGATCATGCTTGTCATATGTCTATCTCCATAGAGGCTGAATCATCATGTTCATCACATAGCTATCATATGCCTAAAACAGTCCTGATGCTCTTCTAGGTAATCATACATCCTGTCATGTTCACAGCTACAGTTGGGATACCTTTGTTATCATGTGCACTCTGATATTGGAAGAGGACATTCAGGATTTTCCCAACAATGGCTAATAAGGCTGTGTGCTTCGGTTGGTTTCAGATTTTATTCCTGAATCTCCATTTTTCTCTTCAGATTTCAGGAGGCAAGAAGTTTGATTCGACGGTGGTAAATGGCTTCGTGTGCACCAAGAACATCGCCCACAAGAAGGTAAGGTCAAGTCCAAGTACACCTTCTTTGCCTCTTTTAAACCAGTAATCGTATCCAGAAAATAACCTGATTCTTGTGTGACCTGTGCTCAGATGAACCCCTACATCAAGAACCCTAAAATCCTGCTGCTGAAGTGCTCCATCGAGTATCTGTACAGAGAGGAGTCCAAGTTCTCCTGCATCGACCCCATCGTGCTGCAGGTCAGTTCGTCCCTCTGACTACTAGGGATGGGAATGATTAGTCAAATATTAGAATATTCAAAATTATTCAGGTATTCGAATATGAGTTATGAATCTTTTTATTGTATTTTTTTTTTATGGGAATACATGCATGGGCGTAACTGTTTCAGGTCTAAGTTGATTAAATATTATCAAATAGATTAATTAAATGTATATGACAGTGCCATTTATTAAAATATCTTAAAGGTCATGCTATTTGTAGGCAATAGCATAGGTCTCAGATAAATAAAAATATATAAAAAACATGTCTATGAAGTGTTTTGCTCAAAATACCAAACAGATCACCCATTCTAGCCATGCCTCATATCCCTCTATTTCACTTCCTGTTTCTAAAGTGCTGATTTGGGGTATAAAGCTTTAAAAAATAAAAAAGGAGGGGTCTGAGCTCATGCGGGACCCGGCAGCTACTGTCTAAACTAAATACTGCCGTGATGAAACGCCATATCATGGATTATCAAGGATTATTTCTGAAACAGTATGGAGCTCAAAGGCTTTCTCTCTTGCCGGTTATACCACAAGGTGAGTTCCTTTTTATTTCCTGCTTCTTCACACACATGCTCTCCAGTACAGGTTAGCTCTGAGTGTTAGCGATGCTAATGTAAACACTGACCATATTACGTCCAAAACAGTCGGGCATTGTTTCTGATAGCAACGTTTCTGATTGGGCCGTGGGTCCACATTTCAGATATTACGTCATATCGGACGCAAATCTGGATCAGCTCCGTTGTTCCCCCGTTTTTAGAGATTTGGGTACGGTGGAAAAGAGAGGGTTTTATTTTCTGACGCTGCGTGAGTTCCCTGACACACCGGGGACACATATTGATGTATAAAAGACATCAAAAAGTGCATTTTGCATGATAGGTCCCCTTTAAGAAAAATATCAAAGAAAACTTGGTTTGGTTTCTATATTTATTTGAAAAATTTATTTATTATAAAACATTTTTTAAAAATGTTTTTATAGGATTTGTAAATTCGGCTAATCGGTTAACCGTTTTTTTGGGGGTCGAATATTCGAATATAAATTTGCTTTCAAATACCCATCCCTACTTACTACACTTTGTACAACCATTTGTATCTTGATTTGCAGATGCCTCAGTTTACCAAAACTAAGAATGCATTTTCTCTGTCTGTCCCTCAGGAACGAGAGTTTTTGAAGAACTACGTGCAGCGCATCGTAGACGTCCGTCCCACGCTGGTGTTGGTGGAGAAGACTGTGTCTCGAATAGCTCAGGACATGCTGCTGGAGCACGGCATCACGCTGGTCATCAACGTCAAACCGGTCAGTGTAGTTTTACCGATATATACAGTATATATATTTTTTTTAAAACATGTATTTATTTATTCTTTACATTTATCACACTAAACAAACACAACTGAACATTCCCTAACATTAGACATATGGCAGATTACAAAATAATGCTATAAAATAAAATGTGTGAGTTACTAGAAATCAGTTTAAAGTACAGACCAAGAATATAATTACATTTGCAAATTAACAAAGTCAACAAAAATACAATAAAAGCACATCCACAAACGGAGCAGAGTACAGCTTACAATTCTCCAAATAGATTAACCATATTCAACATTTCCTCACAGTAGTTTAGTCTTTTCACTTTAACCTTCGCGGATACAAGCGGCCGAGATGGGTTTTCTCAGCTGGGTGTCCTTTAGGGATAAGGTGAGAAGTTCAGTCATCCGGGAGGGAGTCGGAGTTGAACCGCTCCTCCTTCGCGTCAAAATGAGCCAGTTGAGGTGGTTCGGGCACCTAGTAAGGATGCCACCTGGGCGCGTTCCAGGCACGTCCAGCTGGGAAGGAGACCGAGGGGTAGACCTAGGACCAGGTGGAGGGATTATATCTCTTGGCTGGCCTGGGAGCGCCTTGGGATCCCCCAGTCAGAGCTGGTTGATGTGGCCAGGGAAAGGAAAGTTTGGGGCTGGAACCGCTACCTCCGCGACCCGACCACGGATAAGCGGGAGAAGATGGATGGATGGACTTTAACCTTCCATAGCTTCTGCAATGCCCCAATTTTTTATAAGTTCCAAAAACAATTCCCAAATGGTGTAAAATTCAGAAGCTTTCTTCCTTACTATATAGAGAGGCGGAGTCCCTCCCTTTCCGGGGGACCTCCATGGGACCTTATTTCGGAAAAATTATGTATTGAAGTCAATGGGGAGAGAAAGATTATCCTTCAATTCCGTTTGAATTGTGCAACGAATTACACATATGAGGTTTGTCAATTTAAAAGATAATTTTGCAAGTAAAAAAAATGTGTCGCAAAACCGCTCAATGAACTACATCTCCCGTCTCGCACCACACACCAAGACGGCCGTCACGTTGGCACATTTCACTTCTTTCTTTCAGAATGAGGCGGAAAGTATTAAAAGAGGTGAAAATCACTCCAAGTCTGGGCATGTTGAGAGCTGTACATACACACAAGGGGAGTTAGTCGGTTCGTAAGAGCCAGCATGCGGGACCGGGACTCTGGGATTTGTAGTCTTTCTAGTTGCGTATTTTTCATAGTCTTATATTTCAGCAGTTTTACGACAAACTGTGACTTTTTTGACATGGAAATTATTATTTAAGATTGACAAACATCATATGTGTAATTCATGGCACAATTCAAACGGGATCGAGAGATAATCTTTCTCTCCCCATTGACTTCAATACATCATTTTTCCGAAATATGGTCCCATAGGTCGGAAGTAGATGGGCGGGACTTCGCCTCTCTATATGTGAGTTTCTCAAGAGCCAGACTCAAAGGTCAATTGTTTAACCAGTGGCCCAGGGAGGGGCAACCAACATTTTTCCAACACAAAGCAATTGAGCACCTGGCTTGTAGAAGGCATAGGTTAACCATTTTTCATTCGTTTTAGTGATATATTATTTGTACTGTCTATGTTGTCTTTGCCGTTGTTAATCATTTCTTATTTTCTTCTTTGTGATTTCAGCAAGTCCTGGACCGGGTGAGCCGTATGACGCAGGGAGACCTGGTGATGTCGATGGACCAGCTGCTCACCAAACCTCGTCTGGGAACCTGCCTCAAGTTCTACATGCAGCCCTTCATCCTCGCCAACAGTAAGAAACTCTCCCCCAATCTCAAAGACTACTGCTGTCAGATCAAATCAAATCAACATTTCTTATAGCCCCAAATCACTGGGGACCCCTCGAACCAGCTTTTCACCCCCCCCCCCCCCCCCGGAGCGGAGCAAGGCAACGATACTTAATATAAGAAGCAGCATTTTACGGCGCGCTATGCATGGGGCCGCCTTGAGGGGGTTTCCCGACATGTCATTGCAGTAGGGTGTTTCATGTTGTCGTTGCTGTGGACCTTCTTAATCTACCTTCTTTGGGGGCCCCCTTCTGGTCCGGGGCCCTGGTCATAGCATAATAATTATAAAAACATTATACAACAACATAAGTATTGCCATGTGATAAGAGCATGTGACAGAAGTGATGCTAATGTAGATGGACACTAGGTGATGGAAATTAGTTGACAAGGAATATAAAACTTCCTGTAGAGTAGAGGTACTGCCACTTGGTGAATTATAAATTATAAAAACTATTCATTTACAAGATAGTTATACTGTATACGTTTCCTATAGAATTCACTTGAATAAAACACATCAAATTAAACATTTCAACATGCATTCACTTTTTATTTATTGACAAATTCATGTTTTTACCTACAGTATAAATGGGAAAAAAAACACCTTAAATCCGAAAGCACGTTTTCTTTTGTTTTACTTGAAGGAAAATATATTTACAAATAAAAACCCGGCCCAAGAGAGAGAAAAGATTCTCTCTCATTTTGTCCTGATCCATTTCTATAAAAACCTGTCTGAAAATGAGCTGATCAGAGTTTGGCCACTTTATGATGTCATAACGATTTTTTGGCTTGTGCAACCATTAGCCAATCAGCAACCAAGGTAACCAAGGTAACCTTATCACCTGAATCTCCTCCTAGAGCACCATTGAGTTCTTTGTAACCAAATCTCTCTCAGAGGGGCGTGGGGAGGGGCTCCTTATTTTCATCTAAAGTAACAGACAGAGAATCAGCACTTTTGAAACAGGGCTGAAACAGAGGGGATTATGGGTAATGCTGCAATGATCTGTTTGGTGTTTCAGCCAATCAGAGACAGGTTCTGTATATATCTGAGACCTGTGATATGTTGATGAAAAACAGTATAATAGGGGACCTTTAAGAGTAAATCGTGATGTCTTTCCCGCCCTCACAGATGAGCCAAAGACTCTGATGTTCTTCGAGGGTTGTCCTCATCACCTCGGCTGCTCCATAAAGCTTCGCGGCGCCTCCGAGTACGAGTTGGCCCGTGTGAAGGAGATCATCATACTGATGGTCTGCGTGGCGTACCACTCCCAGCTGGAGATCTCTTTCCTCATGGACGAGTTCGCCATGCCGCCCAGCCTCGCTCAAAGCACCTCGTTCCCCTGCCTCCTCGAGGGCACGTCTGCAGAGGAGGAGGAGGAAGAGGATGATGGGGAAAGCAGAAAGCCAGATATGAATGAAGAGAGCCAGGAGAAAACTGTAAAAACTGAAGATTCTGCACAACAAGAGGAAGGGTTTCCATCTGAGTCTTTATCCACAAATGGAGATAAAGACACTCTCCAAGAGAAACAGACCTCTCCTTCCTTTGTCAAAGACGAGGAGGGTTGTAACGCTGAGAAAATGACTTCCTCGCCACTTTCCAGTCACATTTTACCAATCATACCCTTCTCTCTTCCATTCCTCATTGAAGAAGATCCGGAGACGAGCTCAGACACGCTCATCATGCAGTCTGAGGGGGAGACGATGGGGGAGGGGAGCTTATTGAAGGGGGAGTCGCAGGATATGGAAGAAATGGATAGTTCGGAGACCACCACTACGCCCAGGTTGTTTCGGGACCCCCTGCAGGACGACACGGGGATGTTTGTGGCCGAGCAGGTGGCGTCTACAGATGACCGTCTGAAGTCCATCTCTGCCGTCTTCAAGCAGGAGCTGAAGGACATCATCCTGTGCATTTCCCCCTTTATTACATTCAAAGAGCCCTTTCTTCTGATGCCTGCAGGCATGCACTGCCCCAGCAGGGATTACTTCCCCGAACAGGTACTGAGCTTCAGTGTTGTTATTTATATTAGTTGTTTTCTACTCAGTTTACATTTTTTGAATGGAAGCTGCAACTAAAGATATATTACTTAAGCAATAGCTCACGACAGGCCGAACCACGCCCCTTAACTGTGATATAATGGCCATATGGCCATTATATCACAGTTAAGGGGCGTGGTTCGGCCCGATGCGAAGCATGCAGTTTGCTTTTCAGCCAAACTGTATACAGTTAAATCGACCGGACTTCTTTCTGCAGATGTGAGCGTCCTTAACAACGGTCAATAAGTCCTTGCTGCACATTATCCCTTACATGTTTCCATCTTAAGCTTTGTTAGTTAGTTTCGTAACGGACGTAATGTAACAGTTGTAACGGTTGTAGCTTTTCTCAGACGCGGAGGGATACTGACTTGTTGTGAAAAGTAACTACAATTCTACCCGTGATATACGCTCATTATATCACGGCTAAGAACCAATCAGATTGCTTGATTTGACTTGTCCGTTTTATAAAATAACTTTTTGTTACCCTGGTCTCTGTGAGTCCAATTTGATACTTTCAGAATCAGAATGATGTATTTATTGTTATTTACATTTGTTGTGTTCTACTCGGTTTACACTTACTGACTGAGAGATGCCACTTAAGATACAGTTCTGGAAATATTCAATTACTTATTAAAAATGTTTGTCCTGGTCTCTGTGAGTCCTAAAGATATCTTCAGAATCAGAATACTTTATTTATTTATCCTGGGGTTTGGTGGTAGTTGCTCAATTTTAGAATTAAAATAAAATATTTAAAGTAAGAATGTACAATAAAGGATAGAATTAAAAGGGATAAAGATATTTAAACATAAGAAGTTAAGGTAAAAAATGTTGAATAAAAGCTCAAATTAAATAAAATTGAATTAAAATATTTATATAAAAAATGTAATTAAAGTAAAATGTGCATGTTGTACTACAATTAATAACACGTATATTACAATATATACAGTGGTGTTTTGCAATATAGAGTATGGTGAGATATGGAGGGTAGTGAGAAAAAGAAAGGGTCATTGTTTTAAGCAACATCAAAAGAGATATTAAAGATACGTAATTACAATGTTCTTCAACGGCATCTCTAACTGGGCCCTTGGGACAAAGAGGTGCAGAGTACAGCACCTCTTTGCAGTACAGCATTTTAGAAGCTGGAAAAAGCTAAAAAGATAAGAACATGAATAACAAAGGTACAGTCCATGAATAAAAGTTACAGTGCAGTGTAAGATGTGAATAGTTCAATTAAAAGTAGCGGCAAAAAGAAAAGTCTTCAGCCTGGATTTGAAAGTAGTCAGAGTTGCAGCGGACCTGCAGGTTTCTGGGAGTTTGTTCCAGATGTTTGGAGCATAATAACTGAACGTTTAGTTCTGACTCTGGGGACAGAGAGCTGACCAGAAGACCTGAGGGATCTGGATGGTTCGTAGTTGTCTCATCTCATCATGTGTTGTCCCTCTCCTCCAGGTGTTCCTCTCTCCTCTCCTCGACAAGGACTTCAAGGAGCTGGACGGGCGCAGGAAGCGGCAGCTCCTCAAAGACTCCGCCCCCTCCTCTCTGCTGAACGGACAGACGAACGGCGCCCCCCCGATGAAGCCCGTTGACGTCCTGCCGTCCCACAGCCTCACCAGCACGCGCATCATCGAGCAGCTGAGCGGCAGCCACGATCTGGCCAAGATGCTGGCGGACTACAGAGCCAAGGGGGGGCGAATCCGACAGAGAGAAGCCCCAGATCCCTTCAGCAGCTCCAGCCTCGTGGCTCCGGTCAGCGCCTCGACGGGGGGGAGAACCCTCCTGAAGACCGACAGCGAGGACGAGAAGACGGGGAAACTGAATGATGTGAACTGGGCCCCCAAGGTGAGCAGCGTTGGGACTATTACTTGTTATAAGGCAAGGCAAGTTTATTTATATAGCACCTTTCAACACAAGGTGCTTTACAATGTGACAGCCCAACGATGATTTGGACTTTATTACCCCACAAACACAAGCCACAGCTTTGCTATCATTGCAGTTTAGTTGTGTTTATATCCTACATTTGATTTGTAAACATATAATGCTTCACCGAACACAGGAGGGGGCTTGGCTGTCTACAAATAAAGACAGCTAATTTTAATTCTCCCCAAATATATTGAGGCTGAACCTGAACTTTCAGCTTGGGGGCCCCCTAGTGGCCCTCTGCATAGTCCGCCTATAGGAAGAAACGGCCCTGGTGAGCCCTGTTGAGACGATAACTTAGTCTAAACACAAACAAAATATGTTTATTTTAGTGTAACTCACTCTATTTAGCATGTCCTACCTCATTTTGTCAAGTCAAAGTCAACTTTATTGTCAATCTTTCAGTTTGTGTGTACAGACAGAGAGAGCGAAATGCCGTTTCCCACAATCCCCAATACAAAAATACAAATATATATAAAAATATGTATATACCTATACACAATCAACAGACACATTTATACATATCCACACATTAAGACATACATAAAAGCACAACAATCAATATATACAAAATAACAGTCACTTATTTTGGTGACATTTTGAAACCTGTTTTCCTCAATGTTTACTTGGTAGTAATCCTCATTTTTGGCACATTACAGCCAATTGTAGATAAACGGATAAGTGGTCTTACTTCAATAACTTCACTTTTGGGTCAACTATAGGGATGGTGGTGGTCTAATGGATAGTGAGGTGGGCTGAAGATCGGAAGGTTGTGAGTTCAAATCCCGCCACCACTAGTGTGCCCTTGAGTAAGGCACTTAGCCCTTAGTTACTCCAGGGAGAATGTCCCTGTAATTGGTCATTGTAAGTCGCTTTGGATAAAAGCGTCAGCTAAATGAAATGTAATCTTAAAATACTGTATAGGGTTTTAAATGAAATGTTGTCGTTTGGATTGATTGTCAGACAATACAAGCAACTTGAAGAAGTTACCACCCTTTGCGATCTGGGAAGTTATGACAAGACATTTTAAATTCTTAAAAATGATTTTGTCACATTAAACAATCTGCATTCCTAAACAAGGTACAACATTTCCCATCTTCCAGCTTCACTCCTTCTGCTGAATATTTACAGGTTATTTCATAAATCAATTTGAAACGTTATTGTTTGTGTTTGTCCCCAGCTGGACTGTCTGAACCCGGTCAACCATCAGAGGCTGTGTGTTCTCTTCAGCAGCTCGTCAGCGCAGTCCAACAACGCTCCCAACCCCTGCGTCAGCCCCTGGTAAACCTGTCCATCCGGAGTGTGGATTATTAAAGAATATCATACGGTGTTTTTTCTGTATTTGTACAACATTGCTTTTGTTGTCAACAGGATTGTCACAATGGAGTTCTACGGCAAGAATGACCTCTCTCTCGGCGTGTTCTTGGAGCGATACTGTTTCAGGTACGACAACATGGAAGGAAGAAGTTTACACTTATTTAATCCCAGCCTTTCTCCCAAAAACTAAATTATTAACATATATATATAACACTGCTTTATTTTCATATAAGTAAGAAAACAAGGAAATGTAAAGTCAGTTTTAATGTGTGTGTGTGTGTGTGTGTGTGTGTGTGTGTGTGTGTGTGTGTGTGTGTGTGTGTGTGTGTGTGTGTGTGTGTGTGTGTGTGTGTGTGTGTGTGTGTGTGTGTGGTGTGTGTGTGTGTGTGTGTGTGTGTGTGTGTGTGTGTGTGTGTGTGTGTGTGTGTGTGTGTGTGTGTGTGTGTGTGTGTGTGTGTGTGTGTGTGTGTGTGTGTGTGTGTGTGTGTGTGTGTGTGTGTGTCCAGGCCTTCCTACCAGTGCCCCAGCATGTACTGTGAGACTCCCATGGTGCACCACATCCGGCGCTTCGTGCACGGCAGCGGCTGCGTGCAGATTGTTCTGAAGGAGCTGGACTCTCCGGTGCCGGGCTATCAGCACACCATCCTCAACTACTCCTGGTGCCGCGTCTGCAAACAGGTCAGCAACTACATCACAGAACAGATAACAACTAAACATACCATAATATAACATAATTGTGTGGCGCAGTGGGTTGTGCGTTGGTGTTAGGACCAGGGGGTCACAGGTTCAAACCCCACTGCAGTCAGCATGTCGTTCCTGGGACACTTCACCCCAAATTGCTCCTGTGGGGATTGCCCACAGTATTGAGTATGTAAGTCGCTTTGGATAAAAGCGTCTAACAAGTGACATGTCATGTAATGTAATGTAATGTAATGATCTGGACTGAAATGTTATCTCAATGGGACCTGACAGATATGAAAGAAATAATAATAACATTAACATAAAGTATGAGTACCAATACCAAATAAAGTAATGTAGTTTTGATAACATAACCTGAGCTCCCTGAAGGAGAGATAATAATAATAATACATGGGACTTGTATAGCGCTTTTCAGGAAACTCAAAGACGCTTTGACAGAGAATACAAATTAAAAATAACAACAAAAAAACGCCAAAGAAATACAAAAAGAGATAAACAAAAACAAAAAATAGGGGGGGGGGGGGTGGTCAGTGGTTGAATGCAGTGTTGAACAGGTGGGTTTTGAGTGATGTTTTGAATGCTGTGAGGGAGGAAGAATCTCTGATGGATTAGGGTAGTGAGTTCCAGAGGGTGGGTGCAGCAACGGAGAAGGCTCTGCCGCCCCAGGGACAGGAGGTTGGCAGCAGCAGAGCGGAGGGAGCGAGTGGGAGTGTCTGTGGAGGAGGTCAGTCAGGTAGGATGGGGCCAGGTTAAAGGGGCTTTCAGTGTTTCCCCTACCATTGTCTTGGAGGGGCGCTGCTATTATAATTTTATAATATATATATACATATTTATTTTATTTTTTTATTTGGAACCAAATTGCAACTAAACTATATCTACTGTCACTTTTCACATTGAACATGTGCTCTTTTATTAAATAAACTAAACACTTTCATTTTAAGTTGTGAGTTTAGTGTTTTTGACCCTAAGAAACACTGAAGCACTAATCAATAACAATAATCCACAGCTCCTCTCTCTGCTACAGAGGATTTAAAAAAAAGATATCCCAATGTGCCCCCCCCCCCCCCTCCCCTGCTCAGGCAGCACCCCCCCCAAAGTAAAAGCAGTACACCTAGGGGAAACACTGGCTTTGTATGTCATTAGGAGGATTTTGTACTGGATTCTCTGGGGGATGGGAAGCCAGTGGAGCTTGATGAGGACGGGTGTAATGTGTTCACGGATTCAGGTGTGGGTGAGATGTTGGATTAAAGGGTTCATAAAACTGAATTAAAACTGAATACTGAACCAAATGTCACGTTTTTATTTTCCTTATCAAATTGGAAAAAATTGAATGGGTATTTATTTTATATTATTATTTTATAAATCAAGAAACATCTGATCTATGTTTAGGTGTGAAAGGGCCCTTATACTCATTTAATCATAGTTATCAAACTGGCAGGGGGGACATATATACTAACAACTAAAATTGGTTAATTTTAACCAGGTTACCCTTTTTATTTTATATGAAAATCCCCCAAAATCTAACCCAAAACTGTTTAATACCCACTGCAATATGCATTTTAGATACGGCCAAAAAGACTGGACTACATTACCATTTATTAAAACAGGAGGTGCATTGTTTCATTTATTTATTTTGTCTATATGGCCATTTTTATGTTGTGTCATTTATTATATGAATGCAAAAGGCTGTATTTCATGTTGATAAAAATCGAAAATAAAAATACGTTCAAGGAAACAAAACATAACCTGCCGAATGATTAAAGTGAAACCAGTTTGTAATTCAGGCGTAACTTCCTCTTGTTACTCACCTGGTGTTTCTCAATGTCGAGGAAGGCTGCTCCAGAGCCACTATTTCAAGCATACTACGTCATCGAGTGCCGCCGAAGAACTGTTCCAATGTCCAGCATACTTGGAATTCTACCGAGGCCGGCGTACTTCGTTGCTGGAAATTTCGACGCTGCACATGTGTAGACTCCGCGGTCTTAAAATCCCCACAATGCTTTGCGCACGGACCAATTTCCAAATCTTTGGCGGAAATCGCGCTCCATTTAAGGCGGGGCCTCGCATATGACGCACACCTGTTAGATTCTTGCCTCGCTTCTGAAGCATCTGACTCAGAGGTACATGTGCTACCAAGGAAGCCTCCTCGACATTGAGAAACACCCACCATCTCTGCCTCTTCTTTTCTCAGGTGACTCCAGTGGTGCCGCTCTCCAACGACTCGTGGTCCATGTCCTTCGCTAAATACCTGGAGCTGCGTTTCTACGGACACCAGTACACCAGGAGAGCCAACGCTGAGCCCTGCGGACACTCCATCCACAAAGACTACCACCAGTACTTCTCCTACAACCAGATGGTGGCCTCCTTCAGGTGGGTGACTGTCCTTTATTCAGATATTATTGCAACAACTGTGAACACACACACACACACACACACACACAACTCCACCCCTCAAAGACTGCAACCACTACTATTTTAGAAAAACGTATGGCTATTTTACTAATATATCCAACAGTTGCACTGTCATCGCTACTACCTCTGCTTTTACCACTCTTATTTATTTATTTGTGTCTATTTTTTACTGCAGTGAGAGTTGCCGAGGAAATGTCGTCGTACTTTGTATGATGACAATAAAGATATATTCTATTCTATTCTATTATTCCACACATGGCAGTTATTTTAAAACAAAACATGTACATGTTTTTTATAGCGCATGGTAGAAAGCAGCAGGGAGAAGAAAATCTTATTCTACCTGCCCCTTCTTAAAAAAAAGAAGAAATGAAATCACCATAAAAAAGTCAAATAAAAGCAATATTCTTTCAGTCGCTTACAAACACTGAAACATAAAACCAGAACACAATCAAAAGTCAACTTCTTCATACTGTCTAATTACGCTTTCTTTATACATTTTATTAAACATCTTCTTACAGCCCTTTAAATCATTTGGCAAAGAATTGCACTTCTTTACGCAGAGACACACATCTGCTTTAGTACGTGCAAACTGATGCTTCAAATTGAATCTCCTCCTATATGAATAGAAATACAATCATTAATCATGGTGTATACTGAGACACATCTTCGACTAGATGTGTTCTAGTCCACAAATATCCCTCTCTCTCTCTTCCTCAGCTACACTTCTGTCCGGCTGCTGGAGATTTGTCTTCCTCGTCCCAAGATCTTCATCAGGAACCTGGGACCCTCTAAAGCCAACATGCAGCAGGACCTGAAGGACTTCTCTCTGAAGTAAAGAGTCTTCAGTCTGCGTTCATTTCTACATGTCAAACACACAGAAAACAGCAGATAATCAAATCACCTTTGATCAGTATTTTTTAAACCATTATAAGAGCCAGGGTGTCCGCGGGGTCTTAAAAAGTATTACAAGTTGATAAATCAATTTAGTGAAGATTAAGGCTATTAAAAAGTATTAAACGGCATTTTCCAAGGTATTACATTTTGTAGCTTGTTTCCAATAAGTATATAAATTGTCCAAAGAGGTTGTATTCTACAGTGTGCCTGAATGTAATCATTGCGTAGGTGTGTAGTGTGATTCTGTGTAGTTTATTTATGGCATCCCGTTGGATTTGACGTCATCTGAACAGGACATCTCACGCTCACTGCTTGATAGCGCGCGAAGGTCTGTTTACGCCGGTTGTTAAACAACATCGTTATGGGGAAATGCAAGTCTGCGTCCAAATGGTTGGAAGATAAGGAGGAAGGACAATCAATACTGTATATAGTAAATGTGAGGTAAAGTGTGTCGCCAAGGTAACCGGTTAAAACTCAAAGTGGCGATGAGGTCTTGAAAGGTCTTACATCTGACTTCAGGATTCCTGCATATACCCTGTAGAGCAGATAATGATGACCTTTGATCAGACACCACACTGTTTATCAAACTCTGACCTTTAGTGGTTTTTATGTTGATATTATTTTCATTGTTGGTTCAGTCCGACAGAAAATGTCCCCTTTTTCTCAAACGTCTTCAAATGTAATGATGAAAAGTTACACATTTAAATACAGTAATTAATGCATTTTTCTTTTTACAAGTTATTACAGTTGATTGCGTCGACCTGTGTTGTACAAAGACAATGAATAATAATAATCAATTGTATTTATAAGCGCACTTTTCACTTGAGTAAACAAAACTCAAAGTGCTACAGAGTAAAATGGTTGAAAAAAAACAACAAAAATAATATATATATAATGAAGTAAACAATACAGCACCTTCCTTTAGTGATTTATTTCTGTGCATATCTCCTGTTTACATCAACAACTTCTTCCCCTTGTTTTGCTCAGAGTGACTCAGGTGTATCTGGCCATAGACGACCGCCTCACCTCCCTGAAGACCGACACCTTCAGTAAGACTCGAGAGGAGAAGATGGAGGACCTTTTTGCTCAGAAAGACGTAGGTTTCTCCCTGCAGTGTGTCTCACCTCTGGGTTCTGTTGGGGAAATAGCACCTGCAACCTTGGGCTGCTGTGCTCTCAGTGTTGTGTCTCCCTATTTCTACCTGTTGGTGTCAGCTGATGGAGGAGTTATTATAGTGCTTTATCTTGTTATGCACAATGTTGATTACTCTCTCAGAACTAGCTAAATACACGGGTCTGAGGTAGAGATCTTCAGAATTGGTTTGGCATCTTCTGTGTCACCTCGTGGCTGCAGAACATGTCTTGTGAATTCTCTGGCCGAAGCTCCAAATAAACCATCAGTGTTTACCAAGCCCCCAGGAAGTGCGCCGGACTCTGAGGAAAATATTTGTTGTGTCCAAACGGCGGTACTACAACTTCCGTATCAGTCCGTGACGTCACCCGGCCCAGAAAGACTTTTCCCCATTGACTAACATGGGGAAAGAGACGTCTGTAAATCAGCGGATAATTTTTTTTAAACTAAATAAACCAACCAGTATGAACTATTTGATAGCCCTTATTATAATCATTAGGTCCTTAAAGTTGTAAAATGCACTAAAAGCCGAATCTAGATTTATTTTCTGTCTCCATTCATTCTACTGAGCCGAGAGTGGGAGCTCCGGGGGCGGGGCTTAAGGGGCGCATGCTCTGTGAGCGCACATACGGGTTCTTCTGCTCTGACAGCCCGGCATGATGGGTAATCTGTGACGTCTCGCTCTCTCAAAAGTTGGGCCATTTTGCCTTCATGCGCCAATGAGCAGCTCTCATAGGAAAGAACGAGACCCCGCCTCCCACGCTGTATCCAGTTCTTATTATACATCCATGGAGTTTACCATCAAAGTTCCTGCTGTCCCCGAGTCTCGTCTCCATTGCTTCAGAAGTTTCCATCACATGTTCAGTGGTTGTTTCATACTCATGGTGGTGTGTGTGTGTGTGTGTGTGTGTGCGTGTGTGTAGATGGAGGAGGCGGAGCTGCGCAGCTGCATGGAGAAGCTCCAGGCTCGACTGCAGGCCTGCGGGGTGGATTCTCCTCAGCAGGTGCAGGCAGTGCTGGAGTCTCTGGTGATGAAGAAGCAGAGTCTGTGTGAGATGCTGCAGTCCTGGAACGGCAGGTCAGACGCACCGAACATATATGTATATGTTTTATTGGATATTATTTACTTATGGATAAGATTGGGTCTAAAACCACCAGACTCAGGGACAGTTTCATCCCACAGGCCATAAGACTGTTAAACACCTGAACTTTTCAAAGAACATCCATAACATTCATCTGTTTGCAACTTATATATATATCAATATTCCAATTATTGTATATAGACTATTCTGCACTATTTCTATTATATTATATTTTATTTGTATTTACTTGCACTATTATCTGTTGTATCGTGTTGCTCTGTTGGAGGAGCCTGTGACCTAAGATTTTCATCGTCATAACTAAACTGTAGCTATACACATGACAATAAAAGCCTTGAATCATAAAAAGCATATATGGAAGGGATTTCGCAAAAAAAAGTCAAACGTTAATTTCTACATCACAGAAAACGGCAGTTCAATCAGGAGAGACTTCACAAGAACATTTATTAACACATGCCATATGATAGATGTTAAGTCTTTGGCGATTAGACCCCGATCCTGAAATCGTATATATCTAAAGGGGGAAATGCAGCCGTGAGCATATAGGGAGGCGTGTGGTGCAGTGGGTTCTGCGTTGGTGTTCGGATCAGGGGGTCACAGGTTCAAACCCCACTGCAGTCAGCATGTCGTTGTGTCCCTGAGACACCTCACCCCAAATTGATCCTGTGGGGATTGCCCACAGTATTGAGTATGTAAGTCGCTTTGGATAAAAGCGTCTAACAAGTGACATGTAATAGGGAACCCCCCCCCCCCCAGGGGTCTAGACACTGGTGATGATGCTGAAGAGGGGATGTGAAGAGGTCTTTTGATTAGCTCTCCTGGCAGTGGATATGATGAATGGAGGTGGGGGGGGAGGAGGTGGGCGGCAGCATGAAATCACAGCTGACTGCAGGAGAGAGGAGAACCATTTTAAAGTTTGGCTGCAGCACGATGATTGGCTGCTGAGATTGAGGTGAATGTAATGGGTTAGCAGAACGCCCGTGATGAGCTGATGAGCAGCTGCCAAGTGAATGTATACCAGTCTTCCTGAAAGAACTTGCGCTGAGCTTCATTTAATAATGACCTTTGACCAGTATTATTAAAACCACACACCTCTGGCCTTTAGTTGTTTATATGATGATATTATTTTTGTTGATTAATCTGCGAATGATTCTCTTGATTTATCGTTTAGTCTGTAAAATGACAGAAAATGTCCCCAAACGTCTTCCAATGTAATGACTCCTTTTTATATGTTTTATCAGATATGATTTATTTGGTGGAAAGTCAAACAAAATCAAACTTCTGAGGAAAAGGAAATGACAAAAAGTACCAAAGAATGAGAGACTGCCATAGAGTCGTCCTACATTTAATCTGTGTTTTTTATATTTTAAAGGTCACCTATCGTGCTATTTTTAGGCAATAGCATAGGTCTCAGATATATAAAAATATATAAAAAACATGTCTATGAAGTGTTTTGCTCAAAATACCAAACAGATCACCCATTCTAGCCATGCCTCATATCCCTCTATTTCACTTCCTGTTTCAAAAGTGCTGATTTGGGGTATAAAGCTTTACAAATAAAAAAGTAGGGGTCTGAGCTCATGTGGGACCCGGCAGCTACCGTCTAAACTAAATACTGCCGTGATGAAACGCCATATCATGGATTATCAAGGATTATTTCTGAAACAGTATGGAGCTCAAAGGCTTTCTCTCTTGCCGGTTATACCACAAGGTGAGTTCCTTTTTATTTCCTGCTTCTTCACACACATGCTCTCCAGTACAGGTTAGCTCTGAGTGTTAGCCATGCTAATGTAAACACCGACCATATTACGTGCAAAACAGTCGGGCATTGTTTCTGATAGCAACTTTTCTGATAGTGCCGTGGGTCCACATTTCAGATATTACGTTATATCGGACGCAAATCTGGATCAGCTCCGTTGTTCCCCCGTTTTTAGAGATTTGGGTACGGAGGAAAAGAGAGAGGGTTTTATTTTCTGACGCTGCGTGAGTTCCCCGACACACCGGGGACACATATTGATGTATAAAAGACATCAAAAAGTGCATTTTGCATGATAGGTCCCCTTTAAAAGAAGCTCCCAGGCTCTCTTTCTCCTCGTCTTCCTCACGGTGTTTCCTCCTCTCCTCTCTTCAGGCTGCAGGACTTGTTCCAGCAGGAGAAAGGCAGGAAGCGTCTCTCCGTCCC
Source organism: Trematomus bernacchii (assembly GCF_902827165.1). Taxonomy (NCBI): domain Eukaryota; kingdom Metazoa; phylum Chordata; class Actinopteri; order Perciformes; family Nototheniidae; genus Trematomus; species Trematomus bernacchii. The sequence continues at coordinate 29,875,199 of NW_022987739.1, forward strand.
CCCGAGCCCCGGCAGACACAGACAGACCACCGAGGAGAGCAAGGTCTGTAGTGTCATCCATTTACTTTACATGTATGCCCTTATGCCCCCAAAAAAGATTCCTACTAAGCAGTTTACATGGATAAAGTAATGTTTGCCAAAATGTGATACTTTAATGTGTTCTTAAGTGTGAGGATTTATGTTTATCTTATCTAACTTTTGGTTAAAATGTAATATATCTGGTGTTTTTCACTGTTGGTTGGAAGAAAACAACACATTTGATTTGTCGTTTTGGGCTAGTATCAAGTAGTATTAACTTGTTTATTTGTTCTACAGAGTGCCCTGGAGTCCTCCCCTCGTAACCCCTCACCTGTGGTCCAGAACGGAGACAAGGGTGAGATATCTGTCTAATATTTATAAGATAAGATAAGAAGTACTTTATTGATCCCAAGTTGGGAAATGTTTGTGTTGCAGCAGCATAAAAAGACAAGGCATTGTACAATACAAATGCAGAAAATATACATGTTGTACATAAGTATGTGAGGGATGGAATATGAAATGAAATGTAATACATGTTGATTCTGACTGTATCTGATGTGTTTTCACTGACAGAGGACCGTCACCTCTGCACACTGCCCTCCACCTCCTCCTTCCTGCTGCCGTCCCCAGGAGACCCCGCGTCTGATCCCTTCACACCTGGACCCTCCTTCACTGAGCAGGACTCTCTCAGCCTCCCAGAGGGTAACAACACACACACACACACACACACACAAACACACACACACACACACACACACACACACACATAAATAATCTCTCATATTTTACAGTATCTGTCTAATCTGTTTGTTAGAAAAATCTCACTGGTCCCCGGCTTGAGCTTCAATCTCAGGATCCATGTATCTCTGATCCTCTCCAGAATGGAAGTAGTCATCACATACAGAGCATCAACTAGTTCCTGAACAGTGTCCTCCTTCACATGCTGATATACAAGAGAGGGAGTTACACAGTCACAAGATGGAGGAATATAAAGCAGTATTCAATGTTTAGTTCAGATTAGCTCCACGTCAGAAATGAGCATGCTTGTCATATGTCTATCTCCATAGAGGCTGAATCATCATGTTAATCACATAGCTATCATATGCCTAAAACAGTCCTGATGCTCTTCTAGGTAATCATACATCCTGTCATGTACACAGCTACAGTTGGGATACCTTTGTTATCATGTGTACTCTCATATTGGAAGAGTACATTCAGTATTTTCCCAACACTGTTTAATTCTGTCTGCTTGTGTTCAGATGTGTTTGACGGACACCTGCTAGGCTCCACTGACAGTCAGGTGAAGGAGAAATCCACCATGAAGGCCATCCTCGCCAACTTCCTGCCCGGCAACAGCTACAACCCCATCCCCTTCCCGTTGTAAGTGATTCACTCTGACTCTGAGGGGTGTAGTGTCTTTCTGAGAGCTGAGAAATGTTGTGACTAAAATTCAATCTTGGTTGTGTCGACTCAATCTACTTCGTTATTTGGTTTTGCAAAAGCATACAGTTGTCACGTCAGAGCGTGTATCGAAAATGGGAAAGCAAATATTCACTTCACAAGACTAAATAAAAAGTCAAATGTTGCTCAACTGGCCATTTAATCTTTGATCAGATAGAGCAGTGCTTCTCAAAGTGTGGTCCGTGGACCCCTGGTGGTCCGTGAGCGCCCCCTAGTGGTCTGTGAGTATATTGGTAAAATTTCACATTTGAAATAAATAAATAAATGTAAGTTTTCCACACTCTTGCAGGAATATCTCCGCAATGGAGCGAGCTTAAGCTTTCGATTGCATGATATAGCCCAGCGCAACACCTTCATCACACATGTTGCCACTTGCTTGTACCATTTTCAGGCGATTTTTAATCTGTTCTAGAAAAACGATGTGATTTTGGATATTTGTGGAGTTAGGTGGTCCGCGAGTGTTTTTTTATTGGTTAAGTGGTCCTTGGTATGAAAAAGTTTGAGAAACACTGAGATAGAGTGTATTGAGAAATTAAAACTCACATGAAAGAAAACATGAATATTAAAGTGATGCATTTTAGCATCTTTTGGCCAAAATGAGTATTACAGCAACAACGAATGCTGATATTCCTGTTTTTATCACTAGATATGTATTTAGTAGCACCGATAGCTCCAGCTGTAGCGACAGCAGGAACAAACATGAGATGCTGAGGTCATCAAAAATGAAGTCTGTAATCCAAAATGCGTGAACAAATGTTACTTTAATAAAGATTATCACGTTTATTATAACTTCCACGAATATATTTTTCTTCGTGATCCTTTGTTGCGGTCAACAAAAAGTACAGCGACCCTCTCACCCTCTCTTCCACACACAGCTGATTATATTAATAAGGAGTGTCGCTTATACCCATGTGACCCAACTGATCCCGCACATAATTGATGCAGAAATAATAAGTTATAATATTATAAACAAACAACAATACCAAAATATAAACAATCAAAAAACCCAGAAATCCCAACTCTGACATTCCTGGCTCCCACACCAGCAATAAAACAATGTTGGGAAGAAAAGCCAATGAATGACCTTTAAAGGCAGTTTTCACAGGCTTTAAAGGTCCCATTTCTACTGATCATAATTCCATTGTTGAGGTCTACTAGAATAGATTTATATTGTGCAATTTTCCAAACTCACATTGGTTTCTCATACAGCGTCTCTGTATAGTATGTGTATTATACATACCCCCCCCCCCCCCCCTCCCTGTGAGCCCAGTGGCCGTCTGCGAGACAGCAAGACACAGCGAAACACAGCCCGAACACACACACACACACGCAGCCTGGCTGGGAGTTTGTGTGTGTGCTCACACACCGACTCACAGCCTCGCCGCGTCCCGCCGTCTCAGGGAGAAGAAATCGGCGGAGCTGCAGCTGAGAAAAGATTGAGTGTGTGTGTGTGAGGAAGTCCGTTACGTTTAGTCCGCGGACTTAACGTAACGGCTCCACGGACGTAATGTAACGGCTCCACGGATTGGTCCATTTGGTATGGGCACGTCACTGTACCCAGGAAGAAAAAGAGAAATCTCCAACGAGGCGTTCTGGGGCAGCATAGACAGGTCTTTTCTGTGTTAGAGTTTTACTCGCTACAGGGTGTACTTTGAGGGTTTGTGACTCTGCAGACCGTTTACATGCAGAAACACCTTCATAACACACAAGGGGACGGGTAATAACCGGAAAAGCATGACATGGGACCTTTAACATTTATTGATGTGTGTTTTCAGCGACCCGGACAAACACTACCTGATGTACGAACACGAGCGAGTTCCCATCGCCGTCTGCGAGCGAGAGCCCAGCTCCATCATCGCCTTCGCTCTCAGGTGAGGAGTTTTCTGTGTGTCAGCTCAGAGTAATGCTTTTATACATGTCCTAGATCACATGTGTCAAACTCAAGGCCCGGGGGCCAAATCAGGCCCTTGGTGAATTTAATTTCGGCCCGCAGGATAATTTTTAATTACTATTAGATCTGGCCCGCCGGTATATTGCACGCACACCTTCTCTCAATCCTGAGGGTCTCCTCAGCTCAGAGCCTGACCCCAAACATTGATGAACTTGCACCCAAGATGAGATGCCAAGTATCTGGCTTGAACTAGCATCACAGAGCAGCAAGCTGAGTTTCAATCAGGGGCGGACTGGCCATTGGGAATACCGGTGGGCCGGTACCGAAGTGGGCCGGTCGGACAATTCACTATTGAATTGTCCGACCCCCCCCCCTCCGTTGACAATTGACTAGCGGTACCGAGTTGGGCCGGTCGAGTTTCCCGGGCTAATTTTTAGTCCCAGTCCGCCCCTGGTTTCAATGGATGTTTCCTTCTGCACTTTTTCTCTCACGACAACAGGGCATGTTTGGTTTGTTCTTTGAGGGAAATAGTTTTGTTGAAGCTGTTGTTGGCCTGTGGAAAAATGTAATCATAAGAAATGACTCTGAAAAGCTGCAGATAGAGCCATAAGAAATGAATGCAACTGATTATTTAATGTTTAATGTTGTTTTTATCGGCAATCATTTAAGCTTTGTTAGTTCCAGGTTTAATATGTGCAATAAGTTCATTTCAATAAGTTCTGCTATAAACATTGAACCAGTACCCATTTTTTTATTTTGGCCCACTGTGTATTTGAGTTTGACACCCCTGTCCTAGATGATGTCAAGCATGATTGCTGTGACGCTTTCCATGTAAGAGTCCGAAGTCATTTATAGTCCATGGTGTGTAATAAAGACGACAAACAAACAATATACAACTCCAGACCACACGGTCAACCGAAAGTATAGCTATTCACCCTCTTCCTACGTCATATCCCCCAAAACCAGCATCCAACAGGTGACCCAAATACCAATAAACCACACCCACGTGACGATTGCCAGAAGTGATAAACTATAAGAATTAAACAAACAGAAATTAAGATAATAATATAAATAATAAGCAATGGCAAAACAAGCATTTTGGCTCCAACAATGATGATAATGTGTGTTGTGTTTCCCTCCAGCTGTAAGGAGTATAAAACGGCGCTGGATGATTTCTCCAAAGCTTCAAACACAGGCGGGGACGAGACTCCTGTGGTCACCAGGTACAGAGGATTCATGTTGAAATGTCTCAGGAGCCAGGGGTGGAAAGTTACTAAACATCATTATAATAAAACATTAATAGGATATGTAATATACACCAGATATATCAAATGTAGCAGAACAGATTTCAGAGGTTGTGTCATATCAATGGTTGGTGATTTTTTGTTTGTATTTACCTGCAAAAGCACAATCAACAAAGCAAGAAGGAATTAATGCCAAGGCTCCAGTAGATCCATCAAAAACGTTAAAGTAAAGATAGTATTGTTTCACATTTCGAATGAACACAATCACTTTAAATATCTGCACAAGTATGCAATTCATAATCATTTTCCTCTCTGATAACAGACACAATGCTCGGTCTTTGCAAGCATCCACATGCCGCATCCCTTCCAAAAGAGTGTAGCAGTGTGCATGTGTTTTAAAACCCAAACTAAACACTTTTGCAGTGATTTTTGTATGTTTGCATTCTTTGGTTACCTTTAAACACATAGAGAGGCGAAGTCCCGCCCATCTACTTCCGACCCATGGGACCTTATTTCGGAAAAATTATGCATTGAAGTCAATGGGGAGAGAAAGATTATCTTACGATCCCGTTTGAATTGTGCCACGAATTACACATATGATGTTTGTCAATCTTAACAAATCATTTCCATGTCAAAAAAGTCACAGTTTGTCGTAAAACTGTTGAAATATAAGACGATGAAAAATACGCAACTAGAAAGACTACAAATCCCAGAATCCCTGTCCCGCATGCTGGCTCTAACTGAACCGACTAACTCCCCTTGTGTGTATGGAGGCGTGTGGCGCAGTGGATAGAGCCTTGGTATGGGGATCAGATGGTCACAGGTTCAAACCCCACTGCAGTCAGCATGTCGTTGTGTCCCTGAGACACTTCACCCCAAATTGCTCCTGTGGGGATTGCCCACAGTATTGAGTATGTAAGTCGCTTTGGAAAAAAGCGTCTAACAAGTGACATGTAATGTAATGTGTATGTACAGCTCTCAACATGCCCAGACTTGGAGTGATTTTCACCTCTTTTAATACTTTTCGCCTCATTCTGAAAGAAAGAAGTGAAATGTGCCAACGTGACGGCCGTCTTGGTGTGTGGTGCGAGACGGGAGATGTAGTTCATTGAGCGGTTTCACACCAAAAAAAGTGTTACTTCACAGTTTTACCACACATTTGAATTTTCTTAACTTGCAAAATTATCTTTTAAATTGACAAACATCATATGTGTAATTCGTGGCACAATTCAAACGGGATCGAAAGATAATCTTTCTCTCTCCATTGACTTCAATACATACTTTTTCCGAAATAAGGTCCCATGGTGGACAACCGGAAAGGGAGGGACTTCGCCTCTCTATGGTGGTTAAAAAGCAGGAAGAGCTTATCATTTGAGAACATAATTTAGTAATGTATTTTGTAATCTTTCCTCTCAGTGCTGGAGAGAGTCGGACTAAGAGCAGCCCAGCGAGGCCCAGCGAGTCGGTGTCATCTCAGCACAGCCGCAGCAGCATGGACTCGGATCCTCTCAGTGAGTGATCAACACAAACAACAATAACAACTCACTAAGACATTTTAAACACTTAACATGCCTCACTTTTATTTTCTGTGTTGTGCAGAGGATGCAGACTTGTCAGATAAACAGAAAAAACAAACCATGAATCCACACGTCGAGCTACGTGAGTAATTCTACTATCATCTGTTTCAAGGAGGAAGTATTCTGATCTAGAATTACTACTAACAACCTAAAAAACCACCCTGTTAAAAGCAAAATACTGCATTGAAAATCTTACGTTAAGTATGTGAGTATCATACAGCAAATGTAAGAAGATGTCCCCTGTGACTTTTAAAATATTGATATGAATGTAAAAGCAGGATTTTACCTATGGATGAAGCTGCTCATTAATTGATTGTTTTTTAGGTTTGTAAACATAAAAAAAATAATCTGAAATGCTATCACTATTAAACTAAGTCCAACATTTACAGTATTATGTCCTAATCTCAAAACTTTAGGAAAATACTTGTTTAGTTTTTGAGAAAAAGCAGGAAATGACATAACAACCCCGAGCTAAAGAATTGTTTGAAATCATATTTAAATAAACTGTCGTATACATTAAGTGGAGAAAAAAGTAAAATGTTCGCTCTAAGATGTAGTTGAGTATAAGCTTACAGTAGTTGCAGTAAAATAAATACTCAGTAAAGTAAAGGTACTTAAAAATATGTACTTAAGAAAATGTCCTCAGAGCTTTTATGACCTGTAGAAATGTCCCCAGTTGTGAATGGATGTAACCCCTAGATTCCACCGGGTCCGTCTGCACCGCGTTACAGACACAGCGATCGCGGCCACTCAAGTCAATGGGTGCTATTCCACCAGACACGCCGCGTTACGGCTAGAAGCGACCCAGAAGCGTCTCTGCGCTGGGCTCCGCTAAAAATAGGATGCAAGTTTATTTTCGACGCGAGGCGTTGCATAGCGCCGGGCAGGAAGTGGACCGGTCAGAGCATCCAGTCAATCCCCAAAATAAACTAATTTTGCAGACCCTATCCCTCCGTAGTCTTTCAAGTAGGAGGAGAAATGCCAGCGTTCTCCTCCGGTTTACAGGCACTGTGTAAATTAAATCAAAGTTTATTTATAAAGCATATTTATAAAGCACATTTAAAAGCGATTTTTGGTCGGGCCAAAGTGCTGTACATGTAATAAATACTACAATCACATAAAAACACATTACTACAATCACAATAAAAGACAATAAATTACAACAGATATATAAAAAACGTTTTAAGTGTAGATTTAAAAACCCCTAGGGTCTGGGCCGACCTCACATGGAGGGGCAGAGTGTTCCAGAGCCTGGGGCCAGCTGCTGCGAAGGCTCGGTGCCCTCGGGTTTTGAGCCTGGTCTTGGGCACTACCAGCAGCAGCTGCTCAGCAGACCTTAAAGCTCTGGCTGGGGTGTAGCGCTGGAGGAGTTCAGCTATATAGGCCGGAAGACACTCCGCTTCTGAAATGCTTCTGAAACGCTCCTGAAACGCGCCCGGTGGGTTATGACGCCGGAGGCCGGACCAAAACCGCGGCGCAGCCGTGACGCGACGCAGACGGACCCGGTGGAATCGAGGGGTAACGCTTTTCATGTCATCTACTGTAACATTAAACTTCGTCTGTTGGGTGTTTTTGCAGAATTCTCCGATGCCAACGCTAAGTTTTACTGCCGGGTCTACTATGCCGAGGAGTTCCACCAGATGAGAGAGCAGATCATGGAGAGCTCGGAGGAAGACTTCGTCCGCTCGCTGTCGCACTGCGTCAACTGGCAGGCCCGCGGGGGGAAGTCTGGAGCCGTCTTCTACGCTACAGAAGGTTACAAATATAGTCTCACATATTAATGTCAATACTCCTGCAGACAGTAAGAAGAGCCTCTTTGTGTTCAGAGAGAGAGAGAGAGAGATTTCTGAGTTTATCGTTTGTTGAATAGAGTTATAATTACAAATAATGGAGCAATTCACAAAGACACAGATTACGAAAGGAAACATTTCATTTGTCATTGTTTTAAATATTGTAGAAAAATGTTGCGCAGTTTTTTTTTTTGGTGTCTATGTATAATTATTTGGATACACACACAATATGTGTTGATAAGAGAGGTTTATTGTTGGTTAAGGTATTTTTATGGGATTTGATCATTAAGAAAAACTGAACAGATGTGTCTTTTATGCGAGACACTGTATACTGAACTTCTAAGCATTGTGTACAAAAAAATACAAAGTAGATGTGTACAAAACTGTCTGAAAACAAGACTTGATTTCTTTGAGGCTTTATTCCATTGAAAGAATAATGCTGTCATTCTATACTTTAATTATTACTAACCAGAAGTGTTAGTGTGTCTTTTTTTAAAACATTATTAATAACAGGATCCTCTCTCCTCAGATGACCGGTTCATCCTGAAGCAGATGCCCCGTCTGGAGGTGCAGTCCTTCCTTGACTTTGCTCCTCACTACTTCACCTACATCACCGGGGCCGTGCAGCAGAAAGTACGCAACATACAGAAAATCCTCTCTCTGTGTTTTTATATCTGAGGGTGTAGTGGCTGAGTTTTAATGAATAACAAACCCATCTTTGTGCCTCAGAGGCCGACGGCGCTGGCGAAGATCCTGGGAGTTTACAGGATCGGTTACAAGAACTCTCAGAACAACACGGAGAAGAAGCTGGACCTGCTGGTGATGGAGAACCTGTTCTACGGGCGCAAGATGGCTCAGGTGAGAATGTACTATAATAAATGGTGTCTCTATTTTATATAAGATCATTATGTGTGTGTAGCGTTGTCCTGTGAGATCCCTGTATCTCTAAAAAGCCAACTTTGCATGAGTTTCTCCGAAAAACAGTCCCGTTTTCAGCTTTGTGACGAGGCCTTTTCCATCTGATCCAAGAGGCTTTCAAAGAGTTTAAAGAGCTTAAAGTGGACCTATCATGCTATATTATAATAATATAGTGTAGGACCATACCTATATAAGGCATATTTATACTTTTTTTTTTTTCAAATTACCAAACAGATCATGGATTTTAGCCATGCCTCATTTCACTTTTTTACCCCTGTTTTAGCAAGGGCAGATTCAGTGAGAACAGCACCATCTAGAGGCCTGGCATATGTACTACAGCGTCTCCAGCGCTTTCGAACGGCAATGGCCGTGGCTGTCTCCTCCTGATTGGTGGAGTTGGCCCAATAACCGTAGCGCCACCGTCCTGACGTCAGGACAGTGTTCAAATCTGGATCAGTTTTTATCAGATCCGTGGCAGCCCCTTTTTTAGAGATTTGGGTATGGAGGAAAATAGAGAGGGTTGTGTTTTCTGACACTTGGTGAGTTCCCTGGAACACCGGGGACACATATTCATGTATACAAGACGTACAAAAGTGCATTTTGCATGATAGGTCCCCTTTAAGTAGGAGAATTGTTTCTACACATAAATACCGCACTTTATCCCTGACTGTGTACTGTAGCATAAAATGGAAATACTGAAATGAAGTACTAAGCCCTCACTCAACAACATAAGCCCACATTTTAAAGAGCTACATGTTGTCCAAACGCAAAATGCTAAACACCAAAAAAAAGCTTAAAACTTTATCCGCTAGTACAAAGTAAAAAGCGGTGGTATGTGTTTTGAAGCGAACGAAGCAGCAGCAAAATAGGTCTGTTGAGTGTCTTCAAAGTTAGATCTGAGTGGAAGCAGAGCGCTGAACACACACAGGAAATACGGCTCTTATTAAAACAATGTCATTCTTAAAGTACCAATACTAATGAAATGGAGGAATCGTAACGTTTTTAACGGCAGCGTATCGCGAAACCTTTCTAGTATCGGTGCACCGTGCAACACTACTTGGCAGTCAACAGAAAGAACACTTCCTCTCCCTCTTTAGGTGTTCGATCTGAAAGGTTCTCTGAGGAACCGGAACGTGAAGACGGACTCGGGGAAGGAGAGCTGCGAGGTGGTTCTTCTGGACGAGAACCTGCTGAAGCTGATCCACGACAACCCGCTGTACATCCGCTCGCACTGCAAGGCCATCCTGAGAGCCGCCATCCACAGCGACGCCTACTTCCTGTCCAGCCACCTCATCATCGACTACTCGCTGCTGGTTGGTCGAGACGACGCCACCGATCAGCTGGTGGTCGGGATCATAGGTGAGGAGAGAGATTGTTGAAATAATCTATATTATATGATCATGTGTTGTAAGTCATGCTCGTGAGTTTCATCATTTGGTTTATCTAAAGAGGCCATGAATGTGCACATGTCTGTCTGCAGCGTGTTATTGAGCATAGGGTCTTAACATGTGATTGTAAAAGGTCCAAAAGGTATAGTGCTATGTAAACTCAAAAGAAGTGTATACAACCTGTGAGATTCTGTTATTCTTTAGACAGACACACATACTCTTGATGGACTTGACGCAAGTATTCTGGCTCTCATACTGTTGGACAACAGTATTTTGTTATATGGTCTTGAGTGTCTAAAGTTTCGGATCCACGACAAGATAAGTGAGATGTGGTTTTGATATATTCTTCTGGTTTTCCCCAAGCCCCCAGGAAGTGCGCCGGACTCTGAGGAAAATATTT
>NW_022987739.1:29890885-29898385 GCF_902827165.1 Trematomus bernacchii
CACACACCCTCACACACACACACACACCCACCCTCACACACCCACCCTCAAACACACACCCACCCTCACACACCCACTCTCACACACACACATACACACAACTCAAAGGAAAGTCTGGAGATATTGTATTACTGTCTGCAAAGCCCTCGAAAAGATCAAGTAATACATTCCAGATATATCTTCTCCCTTTGTGCTATAGAGCTACATTTGTGTCCAAAAACTATTAAAAACACTAAAATAAAACCACACTTTTGCACACGGTGACATGTTTGCTTCATTAGAACAGTGTGGATGAATCCGCCGCTAAAAGTAGGAAAATTGCACAATATAAATCTATTCTAGTAGACCTCAACAATGGAATTATGATCAGTAGAAATGGTCGTGACATGGGACCTTTCAAATCAAAGCAAGTATTTGGGACATTGTTAAAGGATTTATTGTGATTTTAAGTATGAATTATTGTCTTTTCGGGGGATTTGTTGACAGTAAAAATATAAAATATCAGCAGTAGAGGAGAGAAACAGTGGAGTGAGACATCATTCACCAAAAATAACAATCATCTGCATATTGGTCACTCACGCAGAGCAAACTCTTCATTAACGTGTATTTGAATACTAACCGTCCACATTATGATGCTCATAATTAAGGATCAGTTCACCCTAAATTGCATAAAAACAACATTTGGCGTCTGGTGGTCGTCGTGCAGGTGGTTTGGTTTGCATTTGTCGAAGTTTTCAGATCATTTCTGTCTTCAAGACAACGTTTGTGGGGCTAAAAACAATAAGTAATGAATCAAAAGTGAACAGTGATCAATAGAAGAAAAGAGGTGTTGCCAAATAAACAAATTCAAAATGTTTCTTTGAACTATTTTAATACTGGAAAAGCTGAAAAAACCAGCAAATATTCGCATGTGAAACGCTGTGAGAATTGCACGAAGAAAGACAAACAATTAGTATACTTTTTATAAAAGTATCTGATGTTTATCCTGTTGATTGACTCATCGTTTCTGCTCCACAAATAAAGCCAACCCAAGAAAATGTTAATGTAAAAAACATACAAAAAATACGTTTTTTAATTTCATAAATCTGACACACATATCTCAAAACCCTGGACAACGTGCACGGCTCGATACCACCAGACATTTGGGTGAACTGGTCCTTTAATCACCAGAGTTTTATAATCTACTAACAAAGGATTTGATGTGAAAGAAAAACAAAATTAAATTGACATCAAGGCACTGGACACATTTCAGACAGTGGCACATAGCTGGTAGACAAACAGAGGGTGAGGGGGGGGGGAGAGAGAGAGGAGGGGGGAGTGGTCAAAAGGCCTGTGTTTACATTGTAAGTGCTGGCAGTATTTGTACCATCATGTAAGAGATAATAAATACCACAAGGAACTAAAACAACCGAAATCTGGTCGGTCTTTGTGGAGGATGTGGACGTTAAAGGTCCCCTATTGTACTGTTTTTCATCAATATATCACAGGTCTCAGATATATACAGAGCCTGTCTCTGATTGGCTGAAACACCAAACAGATCATTGCAGCATCCCATAATCCCCTCTGTTTCAGCCCTGTTTCAAAAGTGCTGATTCTCTGTCTGTTACTTTAGATGAAAATAAGGAGCCCCTCCCCACGCCCCTCTGAGAGACATTTGGTTAAAAAGAACACAATGGTGCTCTAGGAGGAGATTCAGGTGATAAGGTGGGGGGGGGGGGGTTGCTGATTGGCTAATGGTTACACAAGCCAAAACATCGTTATGACATCATAAAGTGGCCAAAATCTGATCAGCTCATTTTCAGACAGGTTTTTATAGAAATGGATCAGGACAAAAAGAGAGAGAAGCTTTGTTCCTGAAACTTTCAGAGTCTCTTTCCACAGAGGGGACACATGTTGATGTAGAAGAGACATGAAGAAGAGGGGACACATGTTGATGTAGAAGAGACATGGAGAAGAGGGGACACATGTTGATGTAGAAGAGACATGAAGAAGAGGGGACACATGTTGATGTAGAAGAGACATGAAGAAGAGGGGACACATGTTGATGAAGAAGAGACATGAAGAAGAGGGGACACATGTTGATGTAGAAGAGACATGAAGAAGAGGGGACACATGTTGATGAAGAAGAGACATGAAGAAGAGGGGACACATGTTGATGAAGAAGAGACATGAAGAAGAGGGGACACATGTTGATGTAGAAGAGACATGAAGAAGAGGGGACACATGTTGATGTAGAAGAGACATGAAGAAGAGGGGACACATGTTGATGTAGAAGAGACATGAGGAAGTGCATTTTGCATAATAGGTGACCTTTAAGACCTTTAGGGGGGGGGGGGGTGTTAGGGTTCTCCTTGTTTACTGCTGGGGGGACAAAACAGTGAAGGGGCCGCAGGAGAAAATGCATCGAATTCACATCTGACAGCTAAAACCCTGTGTTCAGTCAGTGGGTGCATCTCAATTCTCTTATTTGTTCCTTGTTTCCAAAACATCGCTCATTCATTGAGTCAGATTTCTGCATTTCTGAGTGATTATTCCCCATTTTTATAATAGTGACAATTAACAGAAGTAACTTAGATGCTCTCTAAATTCAACGAAGGGTTAGCTGATCATTAGATTTGAATAAAATGTCTCGTATATAACTTCCTTTTAATCTCATGTCTGTCTTACTGCAGAGCATTAAAGCCAGGGAGGAAACATAAGATTGAGAATAAAGTCTAACTTCAAGTATATGTTTTTATATTTGATCAAATGCTATTAACCTCTGGATTTGTTTGTGTGATTAACAAAGAAACCTGTAAGACAACTTGCTTTTTATGATCTGTCATTTCCTCTTTTAACATTTATGGCAGTCTTTCAGCTTAAAAAACACATGATAATTGTTTTAACCCGCACGTATAAAGAAAAGTATGTCCTGATTTTAAATGTATTTACAACTTTCCAAAAGCTACTTTAAATTGTCAGACAAATATGAGACGTTGTGCTTATTATCTGTATTATTTTTAATATAGAAATAATATCAATACATAGGGAAACAAATCAAGTATTTCAGTTAAGGATTTCAAGTATTACCGATAAAAATAGTGTGTATACATTTCGTCTCATTTCTCTAAGACTTTGCTTCTTTTCCTGAATCTCTCCTCGCACACATTAGGATGCAGTTAAGGGAATTGAGATGCACCCGCTGTGCACACATTGGGATGCAATTAAGGGAATTGAGATGCACCCGCTGTGTGTCATATTGTATTTTCTTGGATATTAAAACTACTAAAACATCTTATTCACATTCCCGCTACAGATCGTCAAAACTTAAAAGCAAAAATCCAAATTTGTGCTTCAGTTGTGTTACAAAAAAATCTCTATGTACCTGTTCACCAGTGGAAGTCAAATATTTGGTACAACAACAAGCCGAGAAATAAAATCATAAAAAAAGGTTAAAACGACTACTTCATTTTGTACAAACAGTTAAAAATGGCTTCTATTTTTTTACATTTTTTTTAAGACAAAATAAGTCCCGGAGGCGACGCCGTGCAGAGACCAAAGTACCGAGGTCGGTTTGGATTGAAGCACCCGTGAGTTAAAGAACAAACCGTGGTGTGAGTTAATCATGCAGACCCTTCCTCTTCATCATCTTCATCATCTTCTTCTTCTTCTTCGTGGAGAAACGTCCTGCAGGTCATTGTTTTTGGAAAAAAGGGGCACTGAGAAAAAAGCGCCTTGTGTCACACAGGATTCTGTACAAAAACATCCAAGTCTCTACCCTCCTCCCTCTGGAGAGAAAACACTGCATGGTCCCTGGGATGGGGGAGGAAGAGGGGGGGGGGGGGGGAGGTAAAGAGGTGCATTGTGGGTCCGATCCCAGCCCAGTAAAGTCAACATGTCGATGTATCCTTGGGCAAGAAACTGAACCCCTGGTTGCTCCCGATGGCCGACGGTGTGTGTGTGGTGTGTGTGTGTGTGTGTGTGTGTGTGGGTGTGTGTGTGTGTGTGTGTGTGTGTGTGTGTGTGTGTGTGTGTGTTGTGTGTGTGTGTGTGTGTGTGTGTGTGTGTGTGCGTGCGTGCGTGCGTGTGTGTGTGTGTGTGTGTGTGTGTGTGTGTGTGTATTGATCTGTATGAAGGAAGTATTATGACATGTTGAATGCAAAGCGCTTTGAGGGGTCGTAAAGACGGGATAAAGCGATGTCATGTTTGGGTTGAGGTTGGGTGTTATCACTGTGTGTGCCATAGGGTGTTGCTGTCATATTACCAGGTATTTAAGGTGTGTGTGTCACAGGGTTGGGTTTGTTTGACCCAGGAAGAGCATATGGTTTTCGACCGCTGTGGCGCGAGTGTGTTTGTTATTGATGGATTTGGACAATGAAAGGATTTAATATGTTGCACCTGACAACGAGCCGACCGAATCTTCATTGGAGCGACAAACAAACACACAGTATGTCAGCCAAGTCTTGGGAGTGAAACCAGAGAAGCTTTAGTATCAGGCTGAAGCTTTAGTATCCAAATCATCTGGGAGTGAAACCAGAGAAGCTTTAGTATCAGGCTGAAGCTCCGACAGTTCGTTTATCATCTCCAGTCCGAGGGAGGAGGGCAGAGCGTCGGTCAGAAGGTCTCCGAGTCCTCCGAGTCGTTCTCCGTTGTTCCCTCGCTGGAGGGTCTGGAGTTGGGGTTCCTGGGGCTCCGTGGCCCTCGGGGGCCGACGCCCGGACCCTTGACCCCCTGCTGGGGGGGCAGCTGCCTCAGCAGGGAGCCTGGGGACGGAGCCCCGGAGCTGCAAGGGGAGCAGAAAGGCATCATGGTAGCCAGAATGAGAGCCAGACAGTCAGCCACCTCTCTGCTAGGAGCGCAAGCTAGAGCAGGAGTCAGACCTGAGAGAGGGAGAGAGAGAGGGGGGGAGGGGGGAGGAAGAGGGGGGAGGAAGAGGGGGGGGAAGAGGAAGAGGAAGAGGGGAGGAAGAGGAGCGAGAGACGAAGACATGGAGGAAGCGAGGGGAAGCGAAGCAGAGACAAAGGAGGGACGGAGCAGCATTCAATTAGTGTTCAGCCAGCTGAGACAGTACATAGACATGATGGGGAACACACACACACACAGTCACCACACACACACAGTCAGACACACACAGTCACACACACACAGTCACACACACACAGTCACACACACACACAGTCAGACACACACACAGTCACACACACACACAGTCAGACACACACACAGTCACACACACACAGTCACACACACACACAGTCACACACACACAGTCAGACACACACACAGTCACACACACACAGTCACACACACAGTCAGACACACACACAGTCACACACACACAGTCACACACACACAGTCACACACACACACACACACAGTCAGACACACACACAGTCACACACACACACACACAGTACACACACACACAGTCACACACAGTCACACACACACAGTCAGACACACACACAGTCACACACACACAGTCAGACACACACACAGTCAGACACACACACAGTCACACACACACAGTCAGACACACACACAGTCACACAAACACACAGTCCAACACAGTCAGACACACACACAGTCACACACACAGGTCACCACACAACACACACACAGTCAGGACACACACCCAGTACACCACACCACACACACACCACACAGTCAGACACACACACAGTCACACAACACACACACACACACACACACACACACACACACACACACAGTCACACACACAGTCACACACACACAGTCACACACAGTCACACACACACACAGTCACAACACACACACAGTCACACACACACACACACACACACACAGTCACACACACAGTCACACACACACAGTCAGACACACACACAGTCACACACACACAGTCACACACACACAGTCACACACACAGTCAGACACACACACAGTCACACACACACAGTCACACACACACACACACAGTCACACACACACACACAGTCACACACACACACCACACACAGTCAGACACACACACAGTCACCACACACACACACACAACACCACAGTCACACACACACACAGTCACACACAACACAGTCCACACAGTCACACACACAGTCACACACACACACAGTCACACACACACACACACACACAGTCACACAGTCAGACACACACACACACACACACACACACACACACACACAGTCAGACACACACACATACAGTCAGACACACACACAGTCAGACACACACACACACACACAGTCAGACACACACACAGTCAGACACAGACACAGACACAGACACACACACACACACACACCCACACACACACAACACACACACACACACACACACCACACCACACAACACAACACACACACACACACACACACCACACACACACATCACACCACACACACAGTCAGACACAGGACACAGACACAGACACACACACCACACACACACACACACACACACACACACACACACACACAGTCACACACCACACACACACACACACAGTAAAAGCTACACTGCAGTAAACAACACATAGCAAAAAGCAGCTCGTGTATAGTCAGGGCTCCCACTTTTCGATAACAAAGCTAAACATTTAAAATTGTGTTGGTCTCTCCCAATTGTAGTTGAAGTTTTTTCTAAGAACTACAATTGACAGCATACACCAACAGATGTTTGACCTGTATTTCAAGGAAAACTTCAATGAATGTAAGCTACCTGCACGACATTCATAGCTCCATGATGAGTGGGAACCCTGCCAAACATTCATTCGCAGCGCACATGGAGACAAAGCCATATTTAAAATCATTCACATAAAGCTGGAACTAAGGGGACCTGCATGCAGTATATTAATGCAGATCCATGCAGCTCAGAGAGGGGGGGGGGGTTCAGGTCTTCAGGTCACCTACCGTTCTCGTCCACCGTCTGAACGTTGGCTCCTCGACTCAGCAGCTCCTGGACCGCCTTCTTCAGCCCGCTGCGAGCCGCCAGGTGGAGAGGACTGAGGGACGAGAGGGAAATGTCCAAAATAGGAAACAAAAATGGTGAGCCTGCATTTATTATCATCATCAAACATGTTGATATAATGATTTGATTTCTATACATTTTGTTTTTCATATTCTCATGTTGAATTTTTGGGATTTGAGACCTTCTACATGTTGGGACCCCTTGTTAAAGAAACTGTTCATCTAAATTGGAATACTAACGGATGTAATGTGAGAAAATAACTCATAAAGAATACGTTTTAAAAAATAAATCAAAATGATCATCATAAATTAACTAGCAAACGATCATATATACATACATTGGATTTAATTGTTCTGTGGCTACAACATATTTATGCTGTTCTTGTTCAGCAGGATCATCTCCTGTTATTGTTTTTGAAACACAGCACAAATGGAGCGAAGCCTGCGAGCTAGTTCAGGCAGTCAACTCGAGCACCAATGATACATTAACACGTGACGCACCTCGTCCCTCTTACAACCAACCAAACACATTCTCCTAAACATGCCGCTCTAT